>NC_088641.1:21470231-21734816 GCF_036013475.1 Columba livia | reverse complement strand
TCTTATTCTTCTGTGCCTCGTATAAAGGTTTGGCAATAAGTCCATAGTCCATAATCCAGAGTCTGCACCATCCTGTCATTCCTAGAAAAGATCTTAATTCATGTAAGTTACGCGGTTCTGATATGGCACAGATAGCATGCACACGGTTTATACCTAGTCTTCGCTGTCCTTGAGAAAGCTCGCATCCTAGATAGATCACAGTCGTGGATGCAATCTGAGCTTTATTTTTCGACACTTTATATCCATTCATTCCTAATTGATTCAATATTTCAATTGTTACCTGGATGCAGAGTTCTTGGGTCTCAGCAGCAATCAGAATATCATCCACATATTGCAGCATCAAATACCATTGTCGAGGAATTCCAATATGGCCTCTCGTAGTCCACTCCTCAAGTTCTTTGGCTAGTTGATTTCCGAAGATAGTCGGACTATTCTTAAATCCTTGTGGAAGGCGCGTCCAGGTTAATTGGGCCTTTCTCCCGTTGTGTGGATTTTCCCATTCGAAAGCGAATAGCTTTTTGCTTTCCTGGTCAAGGGGTATGCAGAAGAAGGCATCTTTTAAATCTAGTACTGTAAACCATTTATATTTCTCTTTCACAGATGTTAACAAGGTATACGGATTTGCAACTACCGGATGTATGTCCTTGGTGATCTGGTTTATTGCTCGTAAGTCTTGGACTAGTCGATAGCTACCATCAGGTTTCTTTACTGGAAAAACTGGAGTATTATATTCTGATTCACATTCTTCTAGAATTCCATATTTCAAAAATTTCTCAATTAAAGATACTATTCCTAATCTAGCTTCTGATTTCAATGGGTACTGCCTCAATCGTACTGGTTTAGCACCTTCCTTCAGCTCCACTTTCACAGGTTTGGCTGCTTTTGATCTCCCGGGTATGTCAGTTTCCCATACCGTGGGGATCACTGCATCTTCTATTGCCTGTGGTATTTTTACAATTGGATTTTCCTTTAATAGTAAAATTTGTCCTACCTTTGACTCCGGAACTTTCATTACCAAATCTCCATCCTCAAATGTTATTGTGGCATCTAATTTAGTCAGCAAATCTCGTCCTAAAAGAGAAACTGGACAATCTGGAACATATAAGAACTCGTGGGTTAGCTCCTTTTCTCCAAAACACAAATCCAAAGGTTGCAGGAATGGCCGTACTTCCTCCTTCCCTGTGGCACCAACAATTGTTGTAGCTCTGTGACCCACCGCCCCCTGTAAGGAATTTAATACAGAGTAAGTAGCCCCTGTATCTACTAAAAATCTTACGTCCCGGTCTCCCACTTGTATTGTCACTAAGGGCTCCTTATTCTGAGTTTTCACTTTCGTGCCTTCATATAGTCAGCTGTCATTACTGTATTCCCCCAACACCATAGTCTGTACCGCATTTCCCGTCGCATTGGACACCTGACCCGCGGGGTTCCTAGCCGGGCATTCATTCTTCCAGTGTCCTTCTTGCTTACAATAAACACATTGATTTATGCCAAGCCTCACAAGGGGTCCCAGGGGAGTTCCTTGGGTACTCCACGAACCACGTCCCCGACCTCCTCCTCGACTATTTCCAGCTCCCCTACCCCGGACCCTACCTTGTCCCTGGATCAAAGCCAACAAATTTTGCTGGTGACGGATATGGTCTGCAGAATCAAAACACAGCCCACAAAACCCAATTCAACTATAACAGATGTACTTGGTGGGTGATGCTGAAGGATGGTGAAGTCCGATGAGCACCTCAAGGAGATTTGATTCTGGGTGAGAATACTCAGTTTCAAACTGTATGAGGGAAATTGCTGCATGACACTAACAGTGTTCCATAAGTGTCTTTCAGGTTGATGCAGTAGCGGTGATGAACCCTGAGCAAGTTTCATTGAGTGGCGTCCAGTAACTTCCCTGAGACTGACATTTTTGACCTGCAGTTCAGAGGCACGAACTGCACGAGATTACACATCATCTCTCCTGCCTAGAGAGACACTGCTGTGTCTAACATCTATGAATCTTATTCTTATTAACTTATTTTATTGCTAATTTCTGATTTTAGGTATCATCAATCCCTCCTCTTTTCTTGAGGGTTTGTAGCCACTAGGCTTCAGCCCTCATTAAAATCCAAGTTTATAATGAGCAACATTCAGCTAACGGACACTTAATCCAACAGTCCCGAGATATGTGTTAAAGCAAGGCTGAGCCAAATGTGCAGGCCTCAAAACATCCAAACCTTCAAGGTCAGCAGTGTCTGTAGTTCATGATTAAGTGTTTTGCAAGCCACTCTTTTTTGAGCAGACTGACCTAAAACCGAAAGGATTTATATATTTTTAAAGGTTAACAATTGCAGACGGGATTCATTCTCTTAAGTGATGGCACTTCATCACACGTTGCAACATAACATACAAACATACAAATATAACAACTGTTAATGCAATAATGACAATCAATTTCTTAATCCATGTCTGTAAACCAGGAATCCAGGACATCAGTCATGTCCAAACTTCTTGAAATCTGCAAGAGGCACTGCTTTTCTGTACCTCATGCAAGACTGTAGTATGTTTCCTCATCTCCTCTAATTCAGTTATGATTCTTTTAGATTGATCAACATTCAAATAAAGTGTTTTCCCAAGATATATTAATAGGAAGGGGTATTCCTAATATAGGAACCCCTTTATCTGAATTTTCCAGGAAATATGTGCATACCCAGCAAATGGTCTTGTTAGCTATCTGCATGGTCTTCTGGATCATTATAAAATGTACATTTTGGTTCTATGGATTCTCCTGATGTAACAGTACGTGAACTTATTATACCATATAATGGGAAAATACTTATGTAACTGCAATGCATGTTTAAATATTAATAATACTAATGCTACAATGAATATTAACAGCATCCAAAATTTCCTTGGAGATTTCTTGTTCATTTCTCTGTTCTGACTGCAGCAAACAGATCTGTGCCTTCCAAGCATTTTCTTGTGGGATATGCAGCTGAACAGAGTTCTCAGAAAACATTATTTGAGCTTACACTTTACTTAACAAGACTCGACCTAAGAGAGGCTTTCTGGCATATACAAAAATTCATGTGTTAAAACTTTGTTCCAAATTTAGCATTCTATTGGTTTCAAAAATGGCCTTTCTTTCTCTCCCATGACCCCAACAACTGGCATGGTGAATTTACTAAGAGGTCCCTTACAACTAGTTATCACAGAGTAAGTTGGTCCTGTTCTATAGTTTAATTTCCCAGCTTTATTGGAATTAGGGATCTGTTGGGGATGCCTTTAAATTCACCCCCAGTCCCCTTCATTCAGTATTACAGCTCTCTAGCAGCAATATTGCTGCAGCGGGTGGGGAGGCTCCCCCTTTTGCTGCTTTAGCAGTGGGCAGTCAGCTTTTTCCTTTTTTTTTTTTTTTTTCTCTTCTTGCTGCAGTTCAGATACAGGCAAGGCCATGCAGGTGGTGCAATCGCTAGTACCAAGTGGGAGCTGCTGGGCCCTGTTACAATGAGCTGGCCGAGTTTATCTTGAAGCCTCACACAGGCCTGAAATTTATGTTCAAGCTGTACAGCATAAGCCTGGGCTTTTGATCTCGTTTTGCCTTTTTTTTTTTTTTTTTTTTTTCTCCATTTCATTCCTGTTATTACACACTTTACATGCAATCCCAATTAGTTGAGCAATAGGCAGTCCTTCAGCCTCATTTACTTTTTGCAATTTCTTTCAGATGTCAATAAACAACATATTAAACATCAATCTACTATTTTCATTTTCTGGATCCAAATCAGTTCATATTCTAGCAGCTTTTGAATACAACCTATCCCAAGTTCACATCATTCAGTTTTCCTTTCATATCTCCAGCTAGTGCATAAATTCCATGCGAATCAGAGTTTAACAACTTACATTCTTTTCTGCATAACAATAAAAACAAATTATCATACAGTACTGTACTTCATCCCATTTTTCTGAACTTCTGCAGAACAACATTAATTGCAATATAGTACTATAACTTAGAATCCCATATTCAGGCCTTTTTTCTTCATTATCCAGTTTATGCAAAAGCCACAATTAAGTACAATATAGTTTCAAATTTTCTTTTATCAGAGGAGGATTCTACTTATTTCTGAAATAATTTTTGCAACAAATTGTGGCCCTCGATCAGAGGACATTCCAATTGGGATAGCAAATCTAGGTTTGATCTCTTTTAGAAGGTCTTTTACTATTTCTCTGGCCTTGCTGGTGTGAAATGGGAAGGCTTCAGGAAAACTGAATTTTGTTCTTTGTTTTAGGATTGTTTTGCAACATAAAATTAATTTCTGCTTCTATTTTTTCTTAGAAATTCCTACCAATTAAGGATCAAGGGGAGTTTGACAAATATAAAAACTGATATGTTACCCACTGCTTTCCAGTCTTAAACTTTAGAGGTTTGAAAAACAGCCAACCTTCTGATATCTCTGTCACACCAACAATCCTTATTGTATTATGACCTAAAGGATAATTCTTAGTATTCAAAACTGAATATGAGGCTCCAGTATCTACCAGACACTCAGACTCTGATCTTTCCCGCAGTTTAATTCAGACCAAGGGTTTCTGCTGAGGAAGATTTCCCTGGTCCCTGTCATTCATTAAGCTTAGCAACTTTATTTAAGCACAGCAACAAATATCAGATTTCGATTCTGGACACTTCTTTTTATTAATTGAGGGCAATCTCTTTTCCAGTGTCCCTTTCATTTACAATATGCACACTGATTTTCTTCGAGCTGCTGGGGCCCGATGCCTTGCCTTCGTCCTTTTCCTTTAAGTCTTCCTGGAGTCATTCCCTGACCCTGGCTTACTCCCTGATCTTTACCAGGAATTCCTTCTAAAGTCACAATTAATTGAGCTTCTCATCTGATATTGGGGCCGTTCCTGGTATCTTAAAAAGGCCATCCCTTCAGCCCCCCACCCATTACCAAAGCCTTGCCACGTGAACCCAATACATAGCGAAAGCAAAAGCTGTGTATATAAGCAAAGCAAAGAGGAATTCTTTCACTATTTCCCATCAGCAGGCCATGTCCATCCACTTCCACACGCAGCAGTTGCTTGAGAAGATAAATGCCATAACCACAAATGCACCCTGCCCCCACTTCCTCCTCCTTTCCCTGTGCTTTTATTGCTGAGCATGACATTATGTGGCATGGAATATCCCTTTGGTCAGTTCAGGTCAGCTGTCCTGGCTATGTCCCCTTCCAACCTCTTGCCCACCCCAGCCTACTCACAGAGGGGGGAGCCAAAACATTGTTTTTATCAATGCTGTTTTAGCCACAAATAGAAAGCACAGCACCATACCGGTTGCTACTAATATGAAGAAAGTTAAATCCATCCCAGACAGACCGAATACAATCTCCACCCCTTATTCTACATCATTTGCATCATGGTCAGGTCCCACATTATCTGGTACATCTAAGTATCCTCTGACCATGTGTCGCGGGGGAGTAATTTAGGGTTCTGTTTACTGCAGAGCAATGTTTAGATTTCTCAAAGAGAAGTGCGACTTAAAAGAGTTTGGTGGCAGGTTCACTCTATTATTTATTGCATGAGGCAAATATGCCAAGCCAAATGCTGCTTACCTTCTCTCCAGGAACTTGATACTTAATCACAGAGAAAACTTTCAGGCCTCTTCTCTCCAGAGGTCTGATACCCGTTGTGGTGCAAACTTTCAGGATTCTTCTCTCCCTGATAGTCGTTTGCTCCAGAGTCTGTATTTCAGAGCTCCAAAGGTAAAACTTTGAGGGGAGGCCTGTACCCGTTCGCGAAAGCAAACTTTTAGGCGTTCCCTCCCTGATAACCGTCTGCTCCGGAGTCTATGTTTTAGAACTCCAGAAGCAAACTTTCAGGCAAGGCCTGATAACCATATGCAGAACAGACTTTCAGGAAACAAAATTATCAGAAAATAAAATATAATGGAGTAGAATAGCAGGAGGGCTGGCTCAAGCTAGGTACCCACTACGTAAACCAACACAGGCTCGTCGCAAGAAGCAACCAGTGATCACGAATGCAATTGCAAAGAGCAAATTTATTTTAGTTACCTTGCTACTGGGGGATCTCTGAAGTAGCACCTAAGCTCCTGGGCAGAGGTGACAAAAGTGCGGATGCAGGCGCTGCATAATTCAGCCCTGGTAGAAGATCACTGGGCCTGCTGCGTTTGCCTGTATTTCAAGGCTTCAAGCAAGTGCAGCCTTCCTCTCTTTCTCACAACAAAGCAGGAATCTCACGCATAATGATAAGGTGTCTTAGAGTTTCTCACAGGCCTATGTTATCTAACAGAGAGGTTCTACTTGTCAAGCACACAAGATCAGTAAAACAATTAGTTGCGGAGAGAAATCCCATCAGAGTTCCAGACCCGAGCGGACGGAGGAAGAAATGCAGCCGACTCAATATGAGTGATAAAGCATACTTCAACTTTATTGCCCGAGATAGCGTGCATTTATACCAAATACCATAATTATGCATACTTGTCTCTATCTAATAGGCTAAGCACATTTACTTACTCCACCTACTTGGGTTTAGCTAGCTATGCGCATCCCACATTCTTCTGACTCTTATCTCTTCAAAAATATCCTGACCCTGCCTTAGTTAGTACTTTTCCGTTCCCCCCTTTCCCACGGCCTAACAGACAAGCTAACTAAGGCCTACTTATGTCAACTAAAATGGGCTCTGCTCGTACAGTTGCTTGGTGGACTCATGTCTGTGCTCCTTGAGCCAATCCCCGACATCTCCCCCCTTTTCTTTTTTAAATGAGCAGAGCCTGCCCAAGTGTCTGCTCTAAAATTTTCTTAATACATGATATAGCACAACTCAAGCATATTAATGCAACTACTACTATGATTAAGAGAGCCAGAGCACTCTGCAAAAGCCCTTTTACCCATCCTCCTAGTCCAAACCAGTTCATGAGGCCGTCTAAGCCAAAGAGGCCCACATCCTCTCTGATCTTCTGTGAATGGTCCGTAAGTTGTTTAATCTCCTCGTGGATGGATCTCGACTTATTCTGTAAATCCATAAAAGTGTTTTTCTCGTCTTGCTCTTCTGTGATCTATTATCATAGATACATTGGACGTTAAGAGAGTTAATAGTCCCAAAATACACAGTCCTCCAACAGCGTTAGAAGGAATTCCTGGTCAGGCTCTATCTTCACAGATCAAGAATACACCATACAGGAGGTTTTAGGGTCGCTGTCAATGACATCCCTTGCATTCTTCTGTGAAGCATTACACCGTCGAGTTTCATTTCTGTAGTCACCAAGGGTAGCATTAACATTTTGTAGTTTTGTCCATTCATGTTCTTGTATACTGTTCTGACACTTTTCACAAACCGGCTGAATACAAGCATCCATGGGCATAGATGCCAGCAATTCCAGTTCCTGTGGTTCGACGTCTGCTTCCAGGTGGCAATTAACCCAAAGTGCCGTGTTAGTATTATTACAGTTCGTTGCAATGCCTCTGCATCGACCACTATTTGAAACAGTCGTGTGATGCTGCTGTAGTCATCAAGGAAGACACCAACCAAGCATGTGTGGAACGTTTTTTCCAGAGACATCGTAGTTAGGCATATAGATGGTCAGTCATGTTGGCTAAAGTAATCCACATGTTAGTCTTTGTCTGTGCAGGCATCCAAAACACAGCAGCTGCAACAATCATTGTCAGGAAGATAACACAGGTTTCACGTTTCGTGCTGGCAACCATTGCAGCTCTTGATCTGTAAAAACACAAGCACAACCTCTCCCCCAGGTTATCAATTGGTGTGGCCTTTTCCATTGAACGTTAACTAGTGATTTGACCATAACTAATGCAGGTTCTTTCTGATTTAGCATGGTTTTGGGTCATAGTTACAAAGTGTTTCATCACAGGGCAAATTTAGGCTGTACCACTTAGATACAAGTGATTAATCACATACAATCCTTTTGACAATTCCCCTTTTTGTTTAAAAAACAAAACAAAACAAAACAAACAAAACAAAACAAAAACACAGTTCAGAATCAGATACGTGCGTTGGATCTTGACTACGTACTCAAAATCGCAAATCAAATTCAGAGGCTCCTTAAATTTCGCAAATGGTACATATATGACAAAAGGATCATGGCCTTAAATTCATTCCCTGCATTTTCTTGATCAGAGTGACAATTGGTATATTAGTCTGTTAGCATTCTCATCATACTGTCCCACAATAGCCACAGGTTGTTTCATAGACAAATCTGTAAGTCCAATCAAATGCAGTCATCCTGTAAAGTTGTCATAAATTCATCCCTCAAAGTTTCTAACTCCATTTTGGCTGTCATATTTATTGGATATTGTTTTCCCTTACCGGATTGAAGTCCTGTTTCAGATTTCTCAGTGTAGTATTTGCTTTATCAAAAACATTGGCTGCTAAGTTCCTTGAAGATTTCTCACTTGCACAAGCAGATCTGCACCATCCAAGCACCTTCTTGTAGGATATGCAACTAAACAGAATTCTCAGAAAACGTTATTTGAGCTTACAATTTACTTAACAAATCCTGACCCAAGAGAGGTATAGGACTTTTGGGCAAATACAAGAATTCATGTATTAAAACTTTGTTCCAAATCTGGCATTCCATTTGTCTCAAAAAACGGCCTTTCTTTCGTTGTCTCTAGCATGGTGAATTTACTAAGAAGTCTCGTACAATTAATTACCATAGGATAAGTCCATCAACAAATTTTTGGTTTAATTGTCCAGTTTCATTAGAACTACGGGTCTGCTCAGGATGCCTTTAAACTTCACCCTCGGACTGCTCCATTCAGTATTACATCGCTGCAGTGGGGGGAGAGAGAACCCCCCTTTCTCTGCTTTAAAAGCGGGCAGCCAGGTTTTTCCAGTTGTTTTTTCTTTCTGTGCAGTGTAGATATAACCAAGGTCACGCAGCTGGCACACTGGCTGGTACGAAGTAGGAGGCTCTGGGAAACTTCTCAGTTACAATGAGCTGCACACAGGCCTGGGATATTTTGCTCTTTTGTTTTCCCATTTCATTTCAGCCATAATACACTTTATATGCAATTTCAAGTAGCTCAGCAATAGTCACATTCCTTAGCTCCATTTACCTTTTACAATTTAGAGATGTCAAAAAACAGTATAAACCAGTATAATAAACATAAATCCATTATTCTATTGTCCTAGATCCA
This sequence comes from Columba livia, assembly GCF_036013475.1. NCBI lineage: Eukaryota > Metazoa > Chordata > Aves > Columbiformes > Columbidae > Columba > Columba livia. The sequence goes on along the minus strand of NC_088641.1, from coordinate 21,725,667 downwards.
AATCAGTTCACATTCCAGCAACCTTTAAATACAACTTCATAACTTCATACAATACCCCAAGTTCACATCTATCATAGTATTTTAACAATTTAAATGCTTTCTAACAATATAAGCGATTACTTTAATGTGTAAGGATGCATCCTAAGGGGGAGCAAGGTGGAATTTTAGCAGTGGAACCGGTTCCCATTTTGTAATTATCTCCCCAAACAAGGTTCTTTTGGGACCGAATATGAATATACAAACTAAAATACTGAGCTCAGATACGAAAACCATATACCAAGTTCAAATAAGCAGATGGATCACACTTACACCAATTTAAGACAATATCTCAATTTTTTGCATTGCACCTTGAACCGCTTACTGCTCAGCCAGGTGGAGATACCTCTGGGTCTCCCTGACAAAATGGGTCAGTGCGCGCTGGAGGCCCATTTGGCATCCGCCCCCCCCCGCAGCAAGCTGGACTGGGCAAGGCCTTTTATTAGTGTCTCATCTGGTGCGCTACAACTGTTATTCTAAAACCATGATTCTTCACTTGATGTGCATACAAAAGGCCAAATTGTGCACCGAGATGAGAGACAGCCTGTCACAGAGTTGCGCAAGTCTGGATATTGGAATAAAGCTAGTACGCTAGAAAAAAAAAATATAACAGCTACTACACATAAAATCTTAACATCACATTCACGCAGTAAGGAACTAAATTACTCATGATCTTTTGTACTATCACAAAACGCACCTTTTGAGTCAACCGATTCTCATGATTTAACAGTCTGTGAACTTACTGTACCATATAACAAAGACCTACCAAAATTGCAACATGCTTAAACAGATACCCACAAAGAAAACAGGCTAATAAGGAAAACATTGTGCAGACTTCGGCAAGTTTACTGTGACCTGTGTGTTATCAGTTAACTCTCTCTCAGCTGTCTGAAATGATTTAATGATCTCTTGTAGGGATTTATTTTGTCTTACTCTTCTCACCCTAAAAACAACATTAATTGCAATAAGGTGTTATACTCCAAGATTCTATTCCCCGGACACTTTTCCCAATCATTTAACTTATACAGCAGCCACCATTAATTACAATATTTTACAAGATCTTCTTTCCTCATATTTCCAAGTACTTCCCTATGTTTTAAAACACCTCCCAATACCGATTTTTTATGAACACGACTGAAAACAGTAATTTCTGACCCCATGGAAAAGCACAGGGCTGCTTGCAGCGTGAGTGGGAAAAGTGGAGAGAAAGTTTTACGGTGCACTTATACCACAAAGAAACAATTCTGACAACAACCAGTAAAACAATTAACTCACATTCCTGACAAGCTGCTTGACTTTCAGAGAGGCAATAAACAGCAGCACATAATATGCACTGTAAAACTCACAAATAACATGTTGATAGCAAACATTAGCATTCTCTACTGCCAATTCCAAAACCAGTGCTTCCTTAACTTCTAAGTTTTATACCCTGAGTCCCCAGAAGCACCCCCTTTTCCCGTCACGATTATCATGACCACATTGCCGACTGCCAGATTCACTTGCTGTTAACTGATCTAATCTGTCACACAGTTCTGTTGTCCAGTTCTATTTTCAGTGACTTCTTCTGTTCTCTTGTGGAAGTTAGAGGGTTAAAATGCATCAGGCTGCAACGCTGCAAAAATTCCGGCAGCAGCAGACCGTTCAAGCTTCCATGTAGTTACTAATGATTTAGCTTCTGTATCTCCATTGCTGACTTTATCCCATAATTTCTGCTCTATACTGTCCCAAAGTTCAAGTTTTGAGTCACTAATGCTCGTAACAGTCTTTTCAGGTTTTAATTGCTTCACTGTAGTATTTATCAGTTTCCAGATGGTTACAAGGCCGAGAATATATCTTTCGCGTTGACTAATTGCCTTCCACAACACAGTTCCCATCTTTTTCCAAGTCTCTATTTGAAAAACTCCTGACAAGTCAGCAGGATACCTATTGCCTCTGCACCAAGTTAATAGTCTTTTAAGGTTCTTCGCTGATAACGCAGATATGCCCGTTTCCATCGGCGGAGCGGAAGGCTCCATTTTGCCGAGTTTCTGTGAAGCTACCGCGGCTAAATTCTTTTCCACTTTATGACGCTTAATATTATTAATTACTTCCCTCCACGGTTTCATCAGTTTCTTAGCTGTTTTATCCTCGTCTATGACCATATCCCACAACACGTCCCCCAATTTCCTCCACTCTCCTTCATCAAACAATAAATCAGGATCCTGAAAACACCCCTTAGTTTTCCCCGTTGCTACTAGACCAGCTAGCTGTTTAACACAACTATAATTAACCCCTCGCTTTTCTAAAAAGCTTTGTAATAAATCTAGGGCTACTTCTAAATCCATTTCTCTGTTATTCATCATTTTAATCCGTTTCTCCGTTATTCATCACTTTTAATCCGTTTCTCCGTTATTTATCACTTTTAATCCGTTTCTCTGTTATTTATCACTTTTAATCCGTTTCTCTGTTATCTATCACTTTTAATCCGTTTCTCTGTTATCTATTTCTCCGTTATTCATCATTTTTAATCTATTTCTCCGTTATTCATCACTTTAGTACGGTACCTCTTGCTAAATTAAGAGACCTCTTGCAGCCCTTGTTTCCTGTAGCCCAGCACTGGCGAACTTCAGTCGGTTCAGGCTTCGGAGACGACACACCGCAGCACAGTGTTCGGTCGCTCTTGCCCGCCGGTCGCTGCTCTCCCGGCGCCTTTTGCTTCTATCCGCCGCTTCGGATCGCCAGTTCGGGCGCCAATTGCAGAGAAAAGTCCCATCAGAGTTCCAGACCCGAGCGGACGGAGGAAGAAATGCAGCCGACTCAATATGAGTGATAAAGCATACTTCAACTTTATTGCCCGAGATAGCGTGCATTTATACCAAATACCATAATTATGCATACTTGTCTCTATCTAATAGGCTAAGCACATTTACTTACTCCACCTACTTGGGTTTAGCTAGCTATGCGCATCCCACATTCTTCTGACTCTTATCTCTTCAAAAATATCCTGACCCTGCCTTAGTTAGTACTTTTCCGTTCCCCCCTTTCCCACGGCCTAATAGACAAGCTAACTAAGGCCTACTTATGTCAACTAAAATGGGCTCTGCTCGTACAGTTGCTTGGTGGACTCATGTCTGTGCTCCTTGAGCCAATCCCCGACAATTAGTGTGATGTATGTACTTTTTCTACACCACAGTTGCAGTTGTTTGAGTGTATTTACAATTAGCCTCCTCACCATTCTTGCACAATTCCCATATGCCCGCGCAGAGGTCCAACCTGAGCATAAAAAAACATGACTTTTTTTATCTTTACAGACCATTCATACCATATTGTCCAATAGCAATATTTCACTTTGGGGTCTTCTTGCTTCTCATTGGATCCTTTTCACTGATCTCATATGTGCCTTTGTTTTGTTTAGCTGTAGGCATTGTTTATAGTCCATAGCCTTGCAGGTGCTGTCTTGTCTGAATAAATCCTTTTCTTCTCAGCAAAGTGCAGAACAGGCCTTATCTTGCAAGTGTTCATTGTAGTTTGTAGTTGCTTTTGGTAAATATGAGCAGAACTTGACAGCTTAAGATTTCAGCAAAGCCACCTTATTAAGTAACATGAAGCAGAGAGTACATTAAAAACCATACAACCTTATATTTCTAAATGTTTCATTATATTTCGTATGCATTTACTTAAGCTAAATGATTGATATGAAACTGTCAAGGTTTAAGGCAAGGCGGCAATAAACTGTGGCAGGCGCTCCCTGTTACCCCCTCACTTTCCGCCACCCCTTTTCCTTTAGATCGGAAAGATGATAGGAAAGATAAGGAGGAAGGAAGACAGACTTAGACTTCAAGTTGGAAGGTTTTAAGGGGTTTTACTAATGCTACTAATAAATAGAAAATATATACAAAATATACAAAACCACTCCTGAATGCTCAATGTGGAGTTGGTGTCACTCCAGCAGTGGCAGAGCTGGGTGTGCGGAGCTGGCGTGGCTCCAGCAGATGCAGGTCAGGCCCTCGGAAGTCATGGGCAGGACTTCACAGCAAACCGGAAACTGGTTTCAGGGATTACAGGGCCTGAGGCCTATAGATCACAGGCAGACAGACAGGGTCCTCTCTAGATGCCGGCCATGGTCGAAGAGAGAGTGGCCCTCATGATCACCCTCTTATATAGGGGGTATGACGATTATGTGATGGAATACTTAATTTGTCAATTTAAGTCACCTGTTCCATCCACTCCTCCTTAAATACGCCCCTCTCACAATGGAACGTTCTTTATTTTATTTTTATTGACATTTTCTCAACATTTCTATTATCATGCGAGCAGCATTAAATAAAAAAAAGGTCATTTTCTGTCTTTCACAGAGTCCGTGCCCCCAAAACAGTCCCTGTCCAGTACTGTCGGTAATAGCCCTCATTCTTTGCAGAGAGAGAGAGTCACATCTCTCTTCACTGGTTTAGATGTTGTTTTAGGTGATCACATACAGCACAGGAAGTTTCTTGCCCCATAAACATCTGCTCTGTTGTCATCTGAAAACGGGCCTGACATCAACTCAAGCTGGAAGGGAGCTTGAGAAATCTGCCATCCAACCTGCCAGATAAAAGGGCCAGGTTGTTCAAGGCTTGATCTGGTCAGAGTATGAAAACCTCCAAGGATCGAGTCTGCATAGCATCTCTGGGTGGTCTACTCCAATGTTTGGCTCAGCCCCTGATAAAACAGGCTTTCCTTGTCTCCAGTCTGAACCTCTCTTCTTTCACCTTCCACTCAATGTCTTCTGTTGTTCCCACCATGCATCGTGAAGAACCTGTCTCTCTGTTCTCCGTGAAGTCCTTGTAGGCACTGGCAGGCTGTGATGAGGTCCCCCTCATCCTTCCTTTCTCCAGACTGGACAAGCTCAGGTCCCTCCTCTTCTCCTTACAAGCAAAGGGTTCCAGTCCCCAACCATCTTAGAGGTCCTTTTCTGTTCCCCTGATTCAAGCTCTGAGGCCAAGAGAAGGATGGAGATGGCCAAAAAGGAAAAGTCAACCATACACTTGGGGTGTGCTGCCCATGCTAGAAATGGCCAGTAAGAAAGGCTGGAGGTGGGACTAATTCCCTGGGTATTTCTTCCCCATGTTTCCATGCCACCAAGGGCACAGACAAGCCTCCTGTCTCCCACACCTGGGTGTCTCATTTCCCTTCCCCAAGCTCTAGCTCTGCACCACCAATCCCCTGGTGTTAGTCCTCACCTTGCATGGTCAGACAGCTCAACTAACTTTAATGTATTCCTCTCCTCGGACCCTTCCTCACCTGTGCTGGTTTGACTGAAAATGAGTTAATTTTCTTCGTGCAGGTAGAAACCTTTCTTTCTCACAGCTAGCACAGTCATTGTTTCAATTTATTTTGAGAACAAGTGATAAAACCCCAGGACAGGGGTCATTCACGCTCTGGAAATAAATCAAAAGATGGTGAGCCCATATCACCATCAGTTGCCAGTTGTAAGAAAGTCACAAGAAAGACTACTCGTGCTGCAAATGATGGCAGAGGGCAAAGGGCCAACATGAACCCAAGGGGCATCAGCACCAAGGCAGGGAGGAGATGAAGTGACCACCACTCGATCCTTTTCTCCAGGTGAGCTGAGAGATAGGTGAAAAGACTTCAGTCGTCGTGAAGGCGAGAATGTTGTAACCTGGCTGCTCCAATGCTGGGATAACAGAGCTGGAACTATAGAATTAGAAGGTGGGGAAGCCAGGCAGCTCGGATCTCTGTCAAGGGATTCCACCCTTGCCAGGGCAATTTCAAGAGAGAATAAGTCCACCACCCTCTGGACCCGACTCCTGAGAGCTATGGAAGAAAGTTTTTCCTACAAGGAAGATTGTATATGTAAACCGGGGAAATGGAATACTATGGAGAGAGGTATCCAGTTCCTGAGAGAATTAGCTGTGCGGGAGATCATCTGTTTTGAGCCAAACAGCCAAGAGGGGACAGACCCAGACAGAATCAATTGTACACGACCTATGTGGTGCAAATTTGTACAAAGCGCACCACCTGCATATGCTAAGTCATTGGTATCAATGACCGGGACACCAGGAGTACAAACTGTTTCTGTCATAATTGAGCAGCTTCGGGAATTTGAGGACAGCCATTCTGGCTCTCTACGGGCTTGTGTCTCTGCTGAGGAGAAACTGTGAAAAAATCTGATGACGAGTTTGAAAAGATGTTGCAAGAAATCAAAGCACTCAGAGAAGACAGGTTCCATTCACTACCCGTACGAACCTATGTTTCAGCTATTAGGAGTTATTAGGACTATGTTGGAACAAGTTAAAGCTCCAGAACACTTGCAATATATTGATGACATCATCGTATGGGGCGACACAGCGAAAGAAGTCTTCGAGAAAGGTGAGAGAATAATTCAGATTCTTTTGGATGCTGGTTTTGCCATAAAACAAAGCAAGGTCAAGGGACCTGCACGAGAGATCCAGTTTTTAGGAATAACATGGCAAGATGGGCTTTGTCAGATCCCAGTGGATGTCATCAACAAAATTGCAGCTATGTCTCCACCTACTAATAAAAAGGAGACACAGACTTTCTTGGGCGTTGTAGGTTTTTGGAGAATGCATATTCCTGACTACAGTCAGATCGTGAGCCCTCTCTATCAAGTGACTCGTAAAAAGAACCATTTTGAGTGGGGCCCGGAACAACGTCAAGCCTTTGAACAAATTAAGTGTGAGATAACACATGCGGTGGCCCTTGGATCAATTTGGACTGGACTAGATGTTAAAAATTTGCTCTACACCACAGCTGGAAATAATGGTCCTACCTGGAGCCTCTGGCAGTAAGCATCAGGAGAAACCCGAGGTTGACCCTTAGGTTTTTGGAGTCGAGGATGCAAAGGATCTGAGGCCAACTATACTCCAGCTGAAAAGGAGATATTAGCAGCATATGAAGGAGTCTGAGCTGCTTCAGAAGTGATTGGTACTGAAGCACAGCTTCTCCTGGCACCTCGACTGCCGGTGCTGAGCTGGATGTTCAAAGGGAAGGTTCCCTCTACACATCATGCAACCAATGCTACGTGGAGTACGTGGATTGCATTGATCACTCAACGAGGCTGAACTGGGAGTCCCAGTCACCCAGAGATCTTAGAAGTGATTACAGACTGGCCAGAAATTAAAGACTTTGGGATGTCTCCAGGTGAGGAGGAAGTAACACGTGCTGAAGAAGCACCACCCTATAATGAACTTTCAGAGACTGAAAAGCAGTATGCACTGTTCACAGATGTCTTGTAGGAAAACATTGTAGGTGGAAGAAAAGCAACTGGCAATGTAGAGGTAAACCCATTTGGGTTGCCACACTGTGGCAAGATGTTGCTGCTTGGCTAGAGAGCCTGCCTGCAAAAGTTTGTCATGTAGAAGCTCATGTGCCTAAAAGCTGAGCCACTGAGGAACATCAAAACAACCAGCAAGCGGATCAAGCTGCTAAGATTAAAGTAGTTGAGGTAGACTTGGACTGGCAACGTAAAGGTGAACTTTTCCTAGCTCGGTGGGCCAATGCTTCAGGCCATCAAGGTAGAGATGCAACATATAAATGGGCTTGCAATCGAGGGGTGGACTTAACTATGGACACTATTTCACACGTTATTCATGATTGTGAAACTTGCACCGAAATCAAACAAGCGAAACGGTTAAAGCCTGTGTGGTATGGGGGGGGGGGGGGGGGGGGGGGGTGATGATTAAAGTATAAATATGGAGAGGCTTGGCAGGTTGTTTATATTATACTTCTACAAACTTGTCAAGGTAAGTGCTATGTACTTAGAATGGTGGAAGCAACCACCGGATGGTTGGAAACATGTGCCATACCCCGTGCTACAGCCTGGAATACTATCTTGGGCCTTGAAAAGCAAGTCCTTTGGAGACATGACATGCCAGAAAGAATTGAGTCAGACGATGGTACTCATTTAAAAAACAGTCTTATAGACAATTGGGTCAAAGAACATGGTATTGAGTGGGTATATCACATTCCATATCATGCACCAGACTCTGGGAAAAGTGAAAGGTACAATGGTTTGTTAAAAACCACACCAAAGGCAATGGGTGGTGGAACCTTTAAAAAATGGGATTCACGTTTAGCAAAAGCCACTTGGTTGGTCAACACCAGGGGATCAACCAATTGAGCCGGACCTGCCCAATCAGAAATTCTACGTACTGTAGAAGGAGATAAAGTCCCTGTAGTACACATGAAAAATATGTTAGGAAAGGCAGTCTGGGTTACTCCTGCCTCAGGCAAAGGCAAGCCCGTTCATGGGATTGTTTTTGCCCAGGGACCTGGCAGCACCTGGTGGGTGATGCTTAAGGATGGAGAAGTTCAGTGTATACCTCAAGGGGATTTGATTCCAGGTGAAAATATTCAATACTGAACTGCATGATGTTAATTGCCATACTAACAGTGTTTAATAAGTGTCTTTCAGATCAAGACATTGATGAAGAAACCAGAGCTAGCTTCTTTGAGTGGCACCTGACAACTTCTTCGAAGTTGATGCTTTTAACCCACAAACAGTCATCATGAGATGCACTAGATGTACAATTTTTCCTGCCCTGGGAGACTGTTGTGATAAATGAACTTAATGAACTTTTCAAAGGATGGTCCATGGACTAAGAGAATGATTAATTACTCCCGTGTATATATGTACATATGTATATATATATATATATATAGTAGTAGTGATTAATTACATTGTACTGATAAGGTCTAAGTATGCTGTGAATGGTACGTTATGAGGGCTGGAATGTCCAGGTTTTGTTAAAAACAAGTTTCTCTTTTTGTGAATTTTCCCTGTCAGCTAAAGTCTTCTTACTAACTGCACTTTTCTGAAAGCTAGATACATTTTTTGGTAGACATAGCAATGGAATGCAAGGTCTCTGATAAGGATTCACGTCCTGTGAGAGGGATGAGCAGTGAACTGAACAGGTGACCAAAACTGCCCAACTAAGTATTCCGTCCCATTCACATGATACTTCATATAAAAGTGGGAGATCATGAGGATCTCGCCCCTTTTCCCTATGGCTGACATTAGGAGAGGACCTTGTGAGTCGTCCCTGTGAACTGAGGCCTAGTGACAGACTGAGGGTGCTGAGGGAGCTGGCTGAAGTCGTTGCTGGACCGCTCTCCATCATCTTTGCCAAGTCTTGGGAAACGGGAGAGGTGCCCGAGGATTGGAGGAAAGCAAATGTCACTCCAATCTTCAAAAAGGGCAAGAAGGAGGACCCGGGTAATTATAGACCGGTCAGCCTCACCTCTGTCCCTGGGAAAGTAATGGAACAGCTTATCCTTGGTGCCATCTCAAGGCATATCAAGGATAAGAGGGTTATTAGGGGCAGTCAGCATGGCTTTACCAAGGGTAAGTCATGCTTGACCAACCTCATAGCCTTTTATGAGAATGTAACAAGGTGGATGGATGATGGCAGAGCGGTGGATGTGGTCTACCTTGACTTCAGCAAAGCCTTTGACACAGTCTCCCACAGCATCCTCACAGCTAAGTTGAGGAGGTGTGGTCTAGACAATAGAGTAGTGAGGTGGGTTGCAAACTGGCTTAAGGAGAGAAGCCAGAGAGTGGTAGTCAATGGTGTGGAGTCTAGTTGGAGGCTAGTATCTAGTGGAGTGCCTCAGGGGTCAGTACTGGGGCCAATATTATTCAATATATTCATTAACGATTTAGACGAGGGAATAGAGTGTACTATCAGCAAGTTTGCTGATGACACTAAGCTGGGAGGAGTGGCTGACACGCCAGAAGGCTGTGCTGCCATCCAGCGGGACCTGGACAGGCTGGAGAGTTGGGCGGGGAATAACCTGATGAAATTTAACAAGGGAAAGTGTAGAGTCCTGCATCTGGGCAGGAACAACCCCAGGTTCCAGTATAGGTTGGGAAATTGCATATTAGAGAGCAGTGTAGGGGACAGGGACCTGGGAGTCCTGGTGGACAACAGGATGACCATGAGCCAGCACTGTGCCCTTGTGGCCAGGAAGGCCAATGGCATCCTGGGGTGTATTACAAGGGGGGTGGTTAGTAGATCGAGAGAGGTCCTCCTTCCCCTCTACTCCGCCCTGGTGAGACCCCACCTGGAATATTGTGTCCAGTTCTGGGCCCCTCCGTTCAAGAAGGACAGGGAACTGCTGGAGAGGGTCCAGCGTAGGGCAACAAAGATGATGAAGGGAGTGGAGCACCTCCCTTATGAAGAAAGGCTGAGGGAGCTGGGTCTCTTTAGTTTGGAGAAGAGGAGACTGAGGGGTGACCTTATTAATGCTTATAAATATATAAAGGGTGAGTGCCACGAGGAAGGAGCCAGGCTCTTCTCGGTGGCAAACAATGATAGGACAAGGGGTAATGGGATCAAGCTGGAACACAAGAGGTTCCGCTTAAATTTGAGAAGAAACTTCTTCTCAGTGAGGGTGACAGAGCACCGGAACAGGCTGCCCAGGGGGGTTGTGGAGTCTCCTTCTCTGGAGACATTCAAAACCCACCTGGACATGTTCCTGAGTGACCTCACCTAGGCATTCCTGCTCCAGCAGGGGGATTGGACTAGATGATCTTTTGAGGTCCCTTCCAATCCCAAACATACTGTGATATTGTGAATCCAGTTATGGTTGGCTGCAGAGTCCAGTCCACGACGTCTGGGTGCTGACCCTGCATCTGCCGGAGCAGTTGCTGGTATTTTCAGGATTGGTTTTGTGTATTTTGTATTATTTTCTCTATTTTATTAGTAGCATCAATAAAACATTTTTAATTTTTTCCAACTCTTCCTCTTTGTCCTTCTTTTGCCTTCCAGTCGCCTGTTTTTAGTGGGAAGAGGGGAGAGAGGGGCTAAAGGGGAAAAGGGGGGGAGAGGGGGTTAACAATACATCTGCCATGGTTTATTGTCACCCTGCAATCAAACCCTTACAAATGAGTATGTAATAATTATGTGAATAAAAGCAGCGCAAGAGCATCCACTCTTTGGAGCCCTTATGGAGCATGATCCCCAGTGATCCCCAACGCTGATAAAATAAAGAATGCCACTTATCAGTATAACTGACTCTGCTGTTAAGTTTATTTCTCCGTTTCGGTTGGCGAGCCAGGCTGGAGTACCCGCTCTGCCTGGCTGCACGACCCATTGAGTCAAGGACTCTATTGGTGTACCCCAGAGATTTCTCTGCAGAGACTCCTCATCTCAATCGGATCACTGCGAGGACAGACAAGGACCACTGGTAAGAAGGCATTATTTTCAAAAAAAAAAGGAAAGATAAAGTGAGGCTGGTCAGGTGACTATCCATAAGTTGTACACAGGATAGTGTGTACTGGGTTGCTAGTACCTTAAATGTATACAGTAGTGGTGACAGGGTCGCCACAGGTTGCTGCAGAGTGGTTTGTGTGGGAAACTCACTCTGCCATGGTGGTTGTGGTGTAAAAACTTCCTCTGCTGAAGTCGTTGTGGAGTAAACTTCCTCTGCTGAAGTTGTGGTGTAAAGCCGGCTCTGTATATAGCTGTAAAGCATATTGTAGTTTTGTTCATAGTTATGCACCTTAATGCATATAGTAGAAGCTGCTGTGGTTTTAACTTGTAAAGAATGTGAGTGTTGTGAACCCATCTATGTTTTAAAGTGTCCTGATTGTACTGTTGAGTGTTATATAGATTTGAGCTGTGCGCCTGAATTATTTTGTGTTAATTGTAAGTTTTGGAGAGAGTGGGATAAATTTGGAGTGCTAATTGTGAGAATTGTATGTTGTGGATAGCTTTTAGTATTATCTGTGGAGTATTGATATATGTATTAATACTCCTAGTTTGTATTTTTTATAAGATGAGCTGTGTTGCTCTGTATTAAGCATAATGGGAGGACAGCATAGTAGTGGTATTCTGAAAAGAGTTTGTTAGAGTGTGTTTTAGCTCACAGGAAAGAAACTGAGGAACCACCTGGTGATAATGTGAATAGAGAAACCTTGATGAAATATTATGATCAGTGACCATTGTATAAATTAGATGAGGAAGAAAAGTGGCCTCTTAATGAAACTTCGAGTTATGGCACTTTAATGTTATTCTTCAAGAGAGAAGGAAAATGGATTCAAGTTATTTATGTTGATATATTTTTCACTTTGTGAAATCACTCAGAGTGGCAGAAAGAATGTGGTATTATTTTGGCACCACAGGATCCTTTTGTTTTAACATTGGAAAAAGAGCAGAACAAAGCACAGGGGAAGCCGAAACAATGTTGTTCAGCATGGACTACAGGGCAGCACAGGAGAGGGCTTCCTAAGAAGAGTGAAGAGTCCCGACCTAGACCCCAGTTAAAATGGAATCAATGTGCTTTTTGCAGAGAAGAGAGGCACTGGAGATGGAATTGCCCAAAACTGAAGTCTGCAGTCATAGCAGAAGTTAATTGACAGGAACCTGGAGAATCTACCCTAGCAGATCCACTGGTTATAGTAAAGGTAGGGAGACAGTGAAAAGAAGTAGAGTTTTTAACTGATACTGGAGCATCTTATTCGGTTTTGAATCAGGAACTGATACCTTTAGATAAAGATTTTGTAACCATAGTGGAAGCTACTGGCCAACAAGAGAAAGCTTTTTTTTTTTCCTTTTTACAGCCAATCAAATATAAATTGAGAAAACAAATTGGAATAATTGGAATTCATAAGTTCTTATATATGCCTGGGTCTCCAAAACTGTTACTAAGACGGAATGTGGGAAAACTTATCAGTCTTTCTTGGCTACCATAGTAATAAATCTAAACATGAGCTTCTTTAGCATTCCGTTGGTCTTCTTATCAGCACCAAGTACAGCATCTGAGGAAAAATATGCAGGCTAAAACTCAGAAAAGTACAGCCACCTAGAAGAATTTAACTGAAAGAAAAAAATCACTAAAAGAGAACTGGTCTTGTTTTTTAAAAAAAAACAGGACAGAAACTTAAATTGGGCTCATCCAGTGACCTGTGAATAGTAAAACCATTGTCATACAGCCAGATTATTTAGCAGAGAAAGTTCAAAGTAGGCTCACCCAGGCTGTCATATTTATGGAATAAAGTGCTTGACTCGTAGTCAAGTTGCATACAGTAGGAAAGGTATGCATGAGACTCCCTGCACCAACTTGTCAGTGTTCAGAGTATCATTCTCCTTCCTTGTGGGTTTCCTAGAAGGAGTTTTTAGCCTGACTACAGCTCAGGCCTTTACCTCTTCTGGAGCCTACTGGTTTGGCTGGGGTGGGTGGGGGTGGGGGGGGTGTCGAGTGCATTCACCACACCATCCCATTCATACATTGTTTCATTTCTATACTCTACTCAAACCCTTTCTGCTTACTTACCTAACCCATACTATAGTACAATATTTAATCCTTCTGTCCCATACGTATCTTTTTCTTCATCCTTCTGTCTCATACTTTTATTTTTCCTTTCCATTCTATTTCTCATTCCCAAAATTTCCTCTTACCAACACTTACAACTTATACCACATATTTAAACCACCTTGACATCCAACAGTCAGGTTTATGCATTCTCATTAACCACCATCCCCTGTCCCTTGACAAAGACACAGATATTATTCCCCCATTCCATCACACTTCCCCCCTCCAATGTTCATAAGAACAAGCAATGACTTGGGCTCCATCTGTCAATGCAATCACTCAGGACAGGAGAAACAGTGTGTTGGATTGTTGGGAGTCAAGACTGGCTTGGGTTGGGTCACTGTCCTTGTGAGGCTCATTCTGTGTTGGTTCAAGTGGTTTCTGCTGTAGTACTTCCTATAACATACAACTCAAATAATGGATTATTTTTCCCTGAGGCTGAGTCTCCTTCAGGCATACACCGGATCTCCCCATCCTTTTGCATTACCCACCAGTGCACCCAGGTCCTTGAGCAATGACAGTCCCATGAGTGAACTTACCTTTTTCCAAGGGAAGAGCAACCCACACTACCTTTCCCAGCCACTTACCTATGTGCAGAACAGAACACTATACAGAGGCTTTGTTTGGGCAGGACCAGAGCATTTAGCAGATCCTCTGGTGTTAAACAGTGTCACAGATTCACTGCTAGTGTTTGAACTAACTGAACTTTGGTCCAGGCAGATGCTCAGCAAGTAGGCCTAACCAAAGTTAATACTATTGTGTGAGGCTGTCAGTGAGAACCCAGCACCAAAACCAACAAACCGGTTTGGCTGAACGTTGGGCTGATAAGCAGCTGAAACTGCATAAACACAGCAGAAAAAATGACTATGAGTCAACCACTTTACACTATAAATATGTGCAGTCATCAGGGTGCATTCAGCTCTCCCTCCATAGCATGTGTCTGCATGGTGGTGATCTCCCCTTGAGTATGGACGCCTCTCAAGTTTACCCCTCAAGGCTGAGATATCCCTTACCTGACACCAGGCATCAATGGGTTGGTGACATTTTTTGCATGCATGTAACATTTAAAATACATATAGTAAGCTTACGTGATAATCTTTGTATCCCATATTAACTTAAAGTGTAGTAAATAGTATTGACTGCCAATCCACTTGTACTTATTAAATATTTTACATATCTAATTTTACAGATTAGAACTCAGTAAACTAACTACTAGATCATATCTGTCTTGAGTGATCTCTGACTCTTCTCCTGCGACAACCAGCCAAGTGGCTTCTGCTAAATTTATATTCCAGTGCTTTTATTCCTGAGTGCCTGATGCTTTCAGCAGTCTTTAACAGTCCATTGTATCACTCAGTGTTTCCGGAGGCTTGTGACTAATAGGGAATATGATACGCCAAATCAATGCTGTGTTCCTTGGCCCAGAAGTCTACTTTGGAAATAAGTTCCCTTGTCTGACTTGATTCTTTCTGGGCTACTGTGTCACCACAGAACGTGCCTTTCAAGGCCCAAAATGGTGTTTCGGGCAGTGGCATGGTTTACCAGGCATGTTTCTAGGCAGCCAGTAGTCACTTCTACTATTATAAGCACATAGCACTTGCCTTGGCAGGTTTATGGCAGTGGTCCACTATAGTCAATCCGCCAGGCTGTGAGAGACGGTGGGTCTCAGCATACGGTTTGAGTGGGTGTGAAAGACAGCGGTCCTTAACACACAGCATAAGTGTGGAAGACTGAGATATTGTGAATTATTTGTCTCAAAGCTTGCTTGCTAAAATAATATGCTTAAGGCCTGCTTGTTACAGGAAAATGCTTGCTCACTCTGCTTGCTTAATTGGGCCCGCTGTAAAGGCCTAAATACAGTGAATTAAAGTGCAAAATGCATGATCACTGTGAATTGCTAAAACTCAAAGAATGCTTGAAGCTTGTGTAAGCTCAAGTGAAGCTCCAGCGATATCAGCCACAAAAATCTGCGACTAGGCCTGCAGTGTGCTCCGGCAACACCTGCCACCAACTGCCATAAAATGACCAAGTTACGACTTGCAAGTGTGGCCATCCACCACCAGGACCAAAACCTGTCACCTGGGACTGGTGGACCCGAGACCCAAGCGCTGCCAGAACCTACTGGGACCTGGACGCTGATACTGGCATGACTGCAACTGCAGTGTTACCAGGACCTGAGACCTGCAAACTGCCAGCGCTACAGAGGCCTGAAACCTGAGAGCTGCCCCACAGGAGAGACGTTTGGATCCCTGGTGGTGACTATCTCTTGCTTATCTCTTGCTTATCTTATGCTTATCTTCTTGCTTGCTTGCTTAACTTTCCTCCTAATTTCTCCCCCCCTTTTTCTTTGTTGCTCTAGCTTTAGGTGTGAAAATGAAATAGATTTACTCTGTCTTTAGGCATAAAAATAAAATAAGATTGTTTAGCGGCATGTGACCTCGTTTGTGTCTCAATCTCACTCTTGGAATAATTTTTGAACCTTCCTGAGTCTGAAATTGGACTGGGACCCCACATTTTTTATTGGCGTCACAGACAGGATTCCTTGAAGTGAAAATGCCACATTTTTTCTGTTCTTTTTAACCTGTAGTTTACTTATCTGTGTGTGTCTCTCAGGGAAGTTAGGGGCAAAATTTTGTAGTACTTAAGTGTTGCCTCCCTGAGACAGCTGCCCCTCGTACGCTTACTTGTCGTTTCCTCATACGTGTGAACTTCTTGGTGGAAGTTAGGGGTAATACTTTGTAGTATTTTTAGGTTTGGGTTTTTTTGTCCTGGTTTTGTTAAAAACAAGTTTCTCTTTTAGTGAATTTGCCTGTCAGCTAAAGCTTTGATATTAGCTGCCTTTTCTTGAAGAGCCAAATAAATGTTTTGGTAGACATAGAAATGGAATGCGAGGTCATTGATAAGAAAGGATGGATGTACATCTCGCCTGTCCTTAGTGGGAAGGGGGGAGAGGGAGTGGCTGAAGGAGGAAGAGGGTGGGAGAGGGGGTTAACAATACATCTGCCACCGTTTTATTGTCACACTGCAAGCAAAACCTGGACAGAAAATTGGCGCCCAATGTGGGGCTCGAGAAAGGGTTTAAATTTGGCACTAAAAAGGGGTAAATTTGGACATTTTTGACTTTCCTACTGCTCTGACGTACCTTTCAATTTTCTTGGCACGGTGTCAACTCATAGAGTTGTGATACTCGTGGGTTGGTGTGCTTCGGACATTATCTAGTGGTATTAAAGCAGAGTGAATTACATCGATTTAAAGATGTTGTGGCATAAGGCTATGAAGTTAGTGCAGGATTTGAGAGTAATAAATAAAAATATACCAAATAGTAGCTAACCCTTACCCATTGTTAACCAAATTATGAGACAATCAGAAAGAGTTTACTGTGTTGGATTTGAAAGATGTCTTTTCTGTCTTGCATTAGCCAAAGAGAGTCAGAAGCTTTTGCTTTTGAGAAAATCCTGATACTGGGAGAAATGCCCAAATAACCTGGACAGTGTTACCCCAGGGATAAGAATTTGAAGCTTAGGAAGCTCTTCCAGGAAATGTGACTTTGTTATCTCTTTATAGCCACAAAAAACAAAGAAGATTGTGTGCAATGGACTGTAAGTTTACTCACTTTCTGATATTAACCAAATGTCAAGTTTCCCAACAGAAAGCCCAACTGATGCAGCACCAAGTGACTTATCTGGGATTTGAGTTCTCTGGAGGACAACGAGAGCTGGGGACAGAGAGAAAAGAAGCAATTTGCCAGACACCAGAATCTGCAATGGTAAAAGGGCTCCAGACATTTCTTGGTATGACAGGTTGGTGCAGACTTTGGATTTATAATTATGGACTTATAGTAAAGCCTTTGTATCAAATACCTCCAAGTTGAATTGGATGGGAGAAGCCAGGAGGCCTTTTTCACAATTAAAAAAGGAACTTATGAAGGCCCCGGTCCTGGGCCTCCCAGATGTCACCAAATCATTTTTTGGTTATTCTCACATGAAAGGCAAGGCATCACTCTGGGTGTCCTAGCACAGCAATTAGGACCCTATAAGCAAGCAGTGGCCTACTTCTCTAAGCAATTAAATGAAGTGAGGAAAGGCTGGCCTGTATGTCTTTGAGCTGTGGCAGCCATTGTACTCAATATACAGGAAGCTCTCAAGTTCACTATGGGACAGAAAATGACTGTGTTACTGTCCCATACAGTCACAACCATACTGGAACAAAAAGGTGACCATTGGTTATCCCCCTTGAGATTCCTGAAATATCAGGCGGTGTTGTTGGAACAAGATGGTGTGAATATTGTCACTACTAACATTGTCAATCCAGCTTCTTTCCTTAGTGGATCTGTTTCAGAGCCTGTGGTCCAGGATTGCTTGGAAAAAACAGAAGCTGTTTACTCCAGCAGACTGGATTTAAAGGAACAGCCACTGGAAGACGCTGAAGACTCCTGGTTCACTGACGAAAGCAGCTTTGTAAAGCAAGGAGTACGTAAAGCTGGGTATGCGGTGACAACTACCTACAAGGTAATCGAAGCTAAACCTTTGCCTCCTAGGACTTCTGCCCAGAAAGCTGCACTCGAATGAGCATTAAAATTATCCAAAGAGAAGAAGATTAACATTTGGACTGATTCAAAATATGCCTTCGGAGTGGTGCATGCTCATGGAGTTATTTGGAAAGAGCGAGATTTATTAACAGCACAAGGAAAACAGATTAAACATGTGCAAGAGATACACTTCACAGTTTTCTCAGCGTTGATCTTAGTGACTTTAACAAATGCTTTTATTCCTAGTTAGCTTTTATACGAATCTTTAGTGAAAACTATTATAGCCCAAAATGAACTAAAAGAAATGTGTGCACAGGTCGAATCTGAAACTGCAAAATATCCCTCGTTGGCATTATTGGTGATAATTATAGTTTTATATGGTATTGAAATATGAACAATCACAAATCCTTTTGGGAATAAACTGAAGTATTACATGAAGTCACAAAAATTGATACATCTTGTGACTCTAATTTTAATGCTAATCATTTTTACTTGCATTATGCTACAATATTCTATTTGGTACTGCTGTCAGATAACAGAATTATGCTGCACCACAACACAAGATGAGAATATTTTGTAGATCTATATTGCAAAAGAATTTGCAAGTGTATTGAAAAGGGGGGGATTGAAGAGAAGCTGCCAAATTAATGTATACTGTGATTAAGTTACAAAAGACGTACCCATCATTAACCAATTGACATGAGATAACTGCTTTCTGACCACCTGCAAATCAAGGGGATATTTTTCAAGATTTAGATCCTTCTTCATGACAAGAAGATTAAGTGATACATTGTTTAGAAGCAGAGTGCTTAGTTTATATTTAACTAATAATTAATAGGTGTATTGTAAGTAAGAAACTAAACAATTATAACTAACATCATCAATTATTTCTTCGTATAGACGTATGTCAAAAATTTCAAAAATTGTAATGCATATGTAATAATTATGTGAATATAAGCAACGCAAGAGCATCCACTTGTTGGAGCACTTATGGAGGATGATCCCCAGTGTTCCCCAGCGCTGATAAAATAAAGAATGCCACTTAACAGTGTCAGACTCTACTGTTAAGCTTATTTCTCCGTTTCACTGGGACTGGCTGTTCGGTGCAGATGGAATTGGTAAGGAATTGCATTGAGCATCCTTTATTTTATATTCTATTTCCATTATATATATATATATTTACTAGTAGTGTATTAGTATTTTGTTATTTTATTAAACTGTGTTTATCTCAATCCACGTTTCTACCTTCCCTTTTGATTTTCTCCCCTATTTGGGGGTGGGAGGGGTAGGAGTGAGCAAGCGGCTATTGTGGTTATATTGCTAGCTTGGGTTAAACTACAACACCACCTCCCCTGCCCAGACCAGTAAAGTAGCCCATTCTGAGCTGGCCCATTGACGGGTGCTGCAGAGCTCTGGGCACTCACTCCACAGCCCCAGCCCCTCTGAAGGTTACCATAGCTCCCAAGGGGGCAGAAAGGAAGGTCAGCTTCCCCATCATCCCCCAAGCTGGGGCCAGCCATGGCATGAGGAGATGGAGGCTAGTGTTTTTCTGCATCCCTTGCCACTGTCTCCAAGAGATCCTTATTACCCACTGCCAGCAACCCCTCTGAGCCAGCCCTTCTCCCCAACACAAGGCTTCTGGCCTGGGTGCTCCCCAGTATGCTCCTGCTGCCCCAGTGATAGAGCAGCCTGCCCTGAGATGGTATGTGCAGAAATAGGTTTCTTTAGGTAATTTATTACCCCATGAAAGCACTGAGTTGCTCCTTTGCTCTTGTCCAGGGTCGTCCCTGATCACAGAGAGCCTTTCCCCAGGGGACTGTGTGCGTGTGGCCACTTCCTTGTGTCCCACAGGGCCTCAGTCTGGCAGTGCTGCTCTGCAGAGTGAATAGCTGTGGTGCCTGAAAGCCACAGAGAGACAATCATAGGCAGATCACTGTGAATCATTCACCATCTCCAGGGGTACTGGACACCTGTTAAGATAATTAATTTAGCAGAAGTAAAACCCTGCACAAGGCGGCTAGGTGAAATAACCTCAAGTCAGCAGTGCAAGTCTAATCATGCTCAATGGCCAGTCTGGCGCACACATTCATAAATAGTAGAATATATACTATAGGTCTGGGTGCATTAATGTTGAATTCACAAAAATAGATTCACGAATATTGCAGGTCGGTCACGATCATTGAATCTTCGCACTGCACAGATTCACAAATAGTATAATATACGTGCTGCACAGATTCATTAATAGTATAATATATACTTTAGGTCTAGACGCATTATACTATAGGTATGGGTGCATTCAATGAGAAATTCTCATTACTAGATCCACAAATAACGAGATTTACTAAAGCAACAGGTGCAAGTTCTTTTATATACTGTTGATAAATACACTGTCTGAAAAAAACACAGTTTGGTTGCAAAATACACTTTATTTGTAAAACAAATGTTAGTTGCAAGAAATAAGTACTGGTACCATATATACATGAATTCTAAGATGGCTATATAGTGCTATTGATATGATTACAAATAAAAGCTTGAAGTCCAAGTGTCCTAGGGAAAACTTAGTATAACTAAGTGCACAAATCTTACACAAGAGCATCCTCCTAAGGGTGGGAAAGATAGGCTCAGCCTGCCAGCTGGTCCCAAAAGTCCTGTTATGTTGTTCCCTTGACTTCTCAGTGATGGTGTTTTCCCCCCCACCCTTCCTCTCTTGTTAGGGTATTTTATACTATTTTTTAAGTTTAGATGAAGCTTGAGTGACTCTAGTCATACATACAGAATCACAGAATGTTAGGGATTGGAAGTGTAATAAGTGATGGTCAGAATTGTTAATGTTGAACAAATCGAGTAGGATTCAATTGTATTATGCATATTATTGTAAGCAGTAACTGTGCTTGTGCGAGTTTGATTATGTTTTGTAGAACCTTGTAGTAGTAGTTAAAGACAATGCCATAAATAACAGGACTACCAGGTGGTGCCATAAATAACAGGACTACCGGATGGTGTCATAAATAACAGGACTCCCGGATGGTGCCACAGATAATAGGACTCCCAGATGGTGTTACAGATAACAAAGCGCTCGGATGTTGCAACAGATAACAAAAGTTCCAGAGACGGAAATTCCCAGCACGTAAATGAACGCATAACGTATATAAGCACATACGAAAGGTTGATTTGGTGTGCCTGTTGGCGGAACTGAGCTTCCCCCGGTCACCCAGCGCTGTTTTGCCTAATTACCGCTTGCTAAATAAAATTGATTGATTGACTCAGAATCGATTTATTGGCTCTTATTTATAACAAATTTTGGTGCCGTGACTCGGATTAAGGATCTCCGGGAGGGACTCCTAAACTTCAGGAAGGCGCCCCGTCCCGTTTTCAGACGGCCCTGGAGTGGACGGAGGATCGCCCTGAAACCTTAACCTCCAAACCCGAAATTTAGGTAATTAGGCAAAAGAATTGAACCCCGTAAACCTTTGTGCACGAAGAACCGGACGAAGACCCCGGGGAGGGTAAGTATAGAAAGTAATTCCGTTCGGTTGGGGTGGGTATCCTGGAGTGTGCATAAACGAGACGCCCCCCCCAGCTTGGGCAGGAAGCGAAGTGAGTGTGGACCCTGCTGTAAGGCAGGGCGGGACTCTCTAGTAGTGCGGTTCTCATTGCCCGCGAGGGCGTGAGCCACGAACGAGGGGTGCGTGTGTGTGTGTGAAAGAAGACACTCCGGAAGATGGGACAGAGGAAGAGCAAGCCTTCTGATCTCATGGGGAAGGGACCCAAGGAGAGGTTACCGGATATTCCCCAAGATTCCCCATTGGGCCTTATGCTCAAGAATTGGGAAGGTGCAGCTTGCACGCGAAACAAAGAGAGGCAAAAAATGGTTTATTATTGCATGCATGTCTGGGGAAACCAGCAGATTAGACCAGATCATTTATTTTGGCCAATTTTTGGTTCATTTGAAGATTGGATTTGTCAGGCCCTAAATTTTTATGTAAATGATAAGGAGCCCTTTGATCCTGAGGAGAGCGAATATGCGCGTTGTTGGCTACCTCCTGCGACTCGCGCTGGGATTTTTACCATAAGCGAAAAGAAATCTGGCCACAAAAAGAGGGCTCCCGAGGAACCTCCACCCCCTCCCCCTCCCTATGATCCCCCGCCAGCAGCGAATCCAAGGCCCTCCTCTCCCCTTATGCCTTCGGCTTCTGAGGAGGATTCCGATTCTTCGGGGTCACTTAGGGGAACCCGAAGACTCACGAGGAGTCAAGCTAGGCAGCAAACGACATCAGGGGCAGGACAGCAAGCATCATCAGAAACAGGGCTATACCCATTACGAGAAATAGCGATGGGAGGTCCACAACCCGGGGTGGGATTTGTGTCAGTGCCTCTAAATTCGGGGGATGTAAGAGAATTTAAGAAGGAAATGGGGAATTTGTTAGAAGATCCCTTAGGAGTTTCGGAAAGGGTAGATCAGTTTTTAGGACCTAATTTATATACCTGGGATGAACTGCAAGCTATTTTAGGGATACTATTTACCGCAGAAGAGTGGGAAATGATTCGGAGGGCTGGGATGAGAGTTTGGGACCAGCAACACCAACAAGGGCCGGGTGCTGACATTAAGTGGCCCCAGCAGCGTCCTAACTGGGATAATCAAAACCCGGAACACAGGGGCCATATGGGAGATCTTCGCACTATAATCGTCCAAGGGATTAAGGAATCTGTCCCTCGAGGGCAGAACATAAATAAAGCCTTTAATGAACAACAAAAGAAAGATTAAACTCCCACAGAATGGTTAGAAAGACTAAGAAAGAGCTTGCAGCTTTATTCTGGGATAGACCCTATGACACCAGTCGGGCAAGCTCTTTTAAAAACACAGTTTGTGGCGAAGTCATGGCCGGATATTAGAAAGAAGTTAGAAAAGTTGGAAGATTGGCAAGAGAAAGGGTTGGATGAGTTGCTAAGGGAAGCACAGAAGGTTTATGTGAGAAGGGAGGAAGAGACTCAGAAGAGGCAAGCTAAAATTTTAGTAGCGGCAGTTCAAGAGGGACAGAGGACGGCTCCACAGAAGGGAGGGCCACCACGCATAGGTGGGAACGGGCCACCTCAGGGAAGTCAAGTCGGACTGAAGGACTGGAAGGAAATCGAATGTTTTTACTGTCAGAGGAAGGGACATATGCGAAGGAACTGTAGGAAACGTATACAGGATGAGAAAATGTATTTTGCTGAGTAGGGGTGTCAGGGGCTCTATTTGCTGGGGACTTCTAAAACAACAGAGCCCTTGATAAAATTGAAATTAGGTCCCCAGCACCAGGAGATGGAATTCCTGGTAGATTCAGGGGCAGAAAGATCTACTGTCCAAACTGTACCCTGGGGATGCACTCCATCCTTGGAGAAAGTACAAGTAATAGGAGCAAAAGGAGAACCCTTTTCTGTACCCATAATTAAAGGAGTGGAAGTAGAATCCCCATCCCGGATAGGGGTAGGGTCCTTTTTATTAGTATCTGAAGCTGAATATAACCTGTTAGGAAGGGATTTAATCGTCGAATTGGGAATTAGTTTGGAGGTAAAAAATCGAGAATTGAAAGTAAAACTGTACGCTTTAACAACCGAAGACGAAGCTAAGATCAATCCTGAAGTATGGTACACTCCCGAGTCGGTTGGAAAATTAGATATTCCACCAATTACAGTGACAATAACGGATCCGGAAGTACCGATACGTGTTAAACAATACCCTATATCACAGGATGGGAGACGCGGGCTGCAACCAGTAATTGATCGATTGTTACAACAAGGGTTACTAGAACCATGTATGTCGCCCCACAATACCCCCATCTTACCTGTAAAGAAATCAGATGGGTCCTATCGTCTAGTACAAGACCTCCGTGAAGTAAATAAAAGAACAGTAACTAGATTTCCGGTAGTGGCCAACCCTTATAACCTATTAAGCCAAGTGTCCCCAGAGTTGACCTGGTATAGTGTAATAGACCTAAGGATGCCTTCTGGGCCTGTCCTTTGAGAGAAGAATGTCGTGACTATTTTGCCTTTGAGTGGGAGAACCCTGATACCCATCGGAAGCAACAACTTAGATGGACGGTTCTTCCACAAGGATTTACTGAATCTCCAAACCTCTTTGGGCAGGCCCTGGAACAAGTCTTGGAGAATTTTGAACTGGAACTTGGAGTAGTTTTAGTACAATATGTAGATGATCTATTAATAGCTGGAAAAAGCCAAGATAGTGTGCGAAGCACCAGCATTAAGTTATTAAATTTCCTGAGTCTAAAGGGTTTAAAGGTATCAAGATCTAAACTGCAATTTACCGAGGAAGAGGTAAAATATTTAGGGCACTGGTTGAGCAAAGGGACTAAGAGGCTGGATCCAGATCGAGTAAATGCTATTTTATCCCTCCAGCCTCCCAAGAATAAAAGGCAGGTGCGACAACTTTTAGGTCTTTTCGGCTACTGTAGACAATGGATTGAAAATTACAGTAACAAGGTTAAGTTCTTATATCAGAAGTTAGTGGGGGAAGGTCTGATGAAATGGAGTACAGAAGATGATAAACAATTAGAAAACTTAAAAGCTGATTTAGTAAATGCCCCAGTACTGAGTCTGGTAGATGCCCGAAGACCTTTTTACTTATTTGTTAACACGGAGGGTGGAACGGCCTTTGGAGTCCTAACACAAGAATGGGCAGGTAAAAAGAAACCCGTAGGATATTATTCCAAATTATTAGATCCAGTTAGTCGCGGCTGGCCTACCTGTTTACAGGCCATAGTTGCTACTGCTCTCCTAGTTGAAGAAGCTGGAAAAATAACTATGGGAGGGGAATTAAAGGTATACACACCTCATAATATACGAGGGGTATTGCAGCAGAAAGCTGACAAATGGATTACGGATGCTAGGTTATTGAAATATGAAGGGATCCTATTGCACTCTCCTAAGTTAGAGCTTGAAACCACTAACTTGCAGAATCCAGCCCAATTTTTGTATGGGGAACCGAGCGAATCTCTTTCCCATGATTGTATCAGGGTAATAGAATATCAAGTCAAAATAAGAGAGGATTTAGAAGAAGAGGAGTTGCTATGTGGAGAAAAATTATTTGTAGATGGATCATCGCGGGTAGTGGACGGAAAGAGGAAATCAGGATACACCATAATAGATGGAAATAGCTGGACAACTAAGGAGTCAGGTCCCCTTAACTCAGGATGGTCGGTGCAGGCTTGTGAGCTGTTCGCAGTATTGAGGGCGTTACAGTTGTTAAAAGATAAGAGAGGAACAATATTTACAGATTCTAAATATGCATTTGGGGTGGTTCACACGTTCGGAAAAATTTGGGAAGAGAGGGGACTGATGAATTCTCAGGGTAAAGGATTAATACATGAGACCTTAATAAAGCAAACTTTGGAGGCATTAAGAGGGCCCAAACAAATCGCAGTAGTTTATGTAAAGGGCCATCGGAAGGGAACCTCCACGCAAATAAGAGGGAATAATTTAGCAGATGAGGAAGCTAAGAAAGCTGCGTTACTGGTAATAAAAGAAGTTGAACAGGACTCTGTACAAACTAGGTATGCTATGAGATTTACAAATCAGGAAAAGGAGAAATTGGGGCAAATGGGAGTAGTCGAACAAGAGGGGAAGTGGTGGCTACCTGATGAGAGGGAAATGCTCCCGAAAGGAGTAGCTTGGCGAGTTTTAAGAGAATTTCATAGGCAAACCCATTGGGGAGTACAGGCCCTGGTAGATCAGTTCGCTAATAAATATATGACCCTGGGAGTGTATGATTTAGCAAAAAGAATCGTTGGAGAATGTTTAACCTGTCAAAGGATAAATAAACAGTGTCTTAGGGAAAGAGTCCCTGGGGGGAGGCAACTGGCCAAGAAGCCATTTGAAAGGATTCAGGTAGACTTTACGGAATTACCGAAGGTAGGCAGGTATAAGTATCTCCTAGTTTTGGTAGATCACCTAACTCACTTTGTCGAAGCCTTTCCGGTAGTTCGGGCCACTGCGAGGACAGTAGTAAAAATATTATTAGAGCATATCATACCTAGATATAGGATCATGTCAGTTATTGATTCGGACAGAGGACCCCATTTTACTTCCAAAATAATTAGAGAAACGTTAGAAGCTCTGGGAACCAAGTGGGAGTATCACACTCCTTGGCACCCCCAGAGTTCAGGAAAAGTTGAAAGGATGAACGGAGAAATTAAAAAGCACCTGACCAAATTAATGATAGAAACCAGAATGAACTGGGTAAAGTGCCTCCCCTTAGCCCTCTTGAATATAAGGACACAACCGAGGGCCGATACAGGACTTTCCTCCTTTGAAATGTTATATGGAATGCCCTATGATTTGGAGAAACCAATCGAACACCCTAAAGTGGAAGAAAAGATGTTACAAGAATATCTTATAGAACTCATGAGAAGGAGGCAAGAACTGTTAAAGCGAGGCCTGGTGGTTCAAAGACCACCTTTAGATGTAGCAATACATAGTATTAAGCCGGGAGATCAAGTACTCGTAAAAACATGGAAGGAATCATCGTTAACCCCTTGCTGGGAGGGACCTTTCCTTGTTTTACTCACTACAGATACCGCAGTCCGCACCGCGGAAAGAGGATGGACACACGCTAGCCAAGTAAAAGGTCCTATCCTACATACAGACTGGGAAGTCACCGGTGATCCAGATGAGTTGAAGCTGACCTTCAAGAGGAAACAGACACGTGACGCATAGCCCTGGACACTAGGCTTTTTAAGGACAATTGTAGGGAATTACATAAGTCGCCCTTCGCATGTCCTGTATGTAGGTACGTCGCGTGTGTAACGGGTGCGGGATACAGCAGTGGAAAAAAAAAAAAAAATAAAAAATTCCGTATGTTGAACGATGGTGTAATGAGTGTTGGGGAAAAACCTTAGATACCATTGGGATATTAATAATCACCGATAAGTCCAGACATTTGGGAAATAACCAAGAGGAAGTGTTCCAAACCCTGTGAGGATTCGGGACAGTGGCAAAACCCTTGTATTTGAAAATAGCCCTATTGGGTTGAGTATCGGAAAGTGGGTTGTGACAGAACAAGGAGAGAATTCAGGAGGCAGTCCCCTGAAGACTACAACTGCTGCCGAGAAGATAACTTACCCGGCTACTCTGAAGCAACAGAGTAGGCCCAGGGCAAGGCAGAGGGGTATCCTTGTGGGGATTGGCAAGTGCCTCCGAAGACTTCTAAAATAAAGCATCTCCTTAAGCAGAACAACCCTCAACAAAATGAACCTCCACTGGCTGATTTTCAGCCAACCAGGGGCCGGGTCGCTCTCCCTAATCCTCCTTACCTTACCGGTAATAATAGCAATAAACCAGGGGAGTTCCCACCAACCTTTTAAATGGACTCTCTATCGATGGGAGGACCAAACGATAATACAACAACAGACCACATCAGGGTCACCTTCTTTTACTACAACCTTATGCCAATTAGTTCAAATTGAGCCATGCTTTAACAAAATAGGGTTTTATATGTGCCCCAGCACAGGACCATCGTATTGTAATACCCCAGGACATTATTACTGCGCTTACTGGGGGTGTGAAACGATTGCTTCAAACTGGCCAATTCCTCGGGCAAATACTGATAAGTTCTTAAGGGTTGGATGGGGACCTGCAGGGTGCACTCCTCCCTCGGGAGAAAGGAGTTCCCTACAATTAGCTCCCCGCGGGTACACCCCACCCGATGGCAACTGTGAATATATATTCCTTAACGTAACAGATCCTGAACATAGTGGATGGTTTGTTGGAAAAACCTGGGGAATGCGATATTATCAACCGGGTGCTGATCAAGGAGGCATGTTTCTCATAAAGAAAGAAGAAGTTAAACCGACCCCTCGAGCGATAGGTCCCAATCCAGTAGTAAAATCGCCTCCCCCTCTGGGTAGGGAGACAAAGACAGTAGAGAAGGAGAATATAATAGTAATAGAGGAAACTGTCACTGAAGACTTGAAATCTCTGAATATTGAAGCCCCGGAATCTTTGAATCCTCTATGGGGAATTATCCTGGCTGCTTATCAAACTCTAAACTATACGCAACCCAACTTAACCATGGGTTGCTGGTTGTGTTATAATGCTAATCCACTCTTTTATGAAGCTATAGGGGATAATCGTCAGTATACCATAAGCAAGGAGTCTGTGCCTATTCAATGTCCTTGGGAAAAGCAGAAAAGAGGGATAACTATGCAACATGTAACTGGGTTAGGGACTTGTATAGGTAAAGTACCAAATTCCAAGAGACCACTTTGTGGGAATATCGTACCGAGCCTTAATGAAACCACAGGATATATTATTCCCCCGAATGGAACAAAATGGATATGTTCCAGGACGGGACTTACTCCATGTGTGTCTTTAAAGGTGTTCAACAGTTCCCGAGAGTATTGCATGTTAGTTACCATCATCCCAAGGATATTGTATCATCAAGAAAATGTAATGTATGATATTTGGGATACAGGGCTCCATCGTACCAAACGGGAACCCATTACAGCCATTACTATAGCTACGTTGCTAGGGTTGGGGGTAGCCGGAGCAGGAACAGGGATAGCTTCACTTGTTCAACAAAATCAAGGATTCAATTCCTTGTAGACTGCGATAGATGAGGACCTAGAGAGAATTGAAAACTCCATAACCGCCTTAGAGAGGTCTCTAACCTCGCTATCTGAAGTGGTGTTGCAAAACAGGAGAGGGATGGATCTCCTTTTCTTACAGCAAGGTGGACTATGCGCAGTCTTGAAGGAAGAATGTTGTTTTTATGCAGATCACACAGGGGTAGTCCGAGACTCGATGGCAAAATTAAGGGAGAGACTGGAACAGAGAAAAAGGGAAAGAGAAGCTGCAAAAGGGTGGTACGAGTCCTGGTTTATTCAGTCCCCGTGGCTAACTGCATTGCTATCCACAGTAGCTGGACCCTTGATGATATTATTACTCACCCTAACCTTTGGACCCTGTATCCTAAATCGACTTATTGGACTAGTTAAAAACCGTGTAGAGCGGGTACACCTTATGTTGCTACAGAAACATGGAACTGATGAAGAAGCTGAAATAACCTTACTAGCCCGAAAAGCGGTAACTCGATTTGATCAACAAATAAATGAGTAAAAAAAAAAAAAAAAGGGGGGAATTGTAATAAGTGATGGTCAAAATTGTTAATGTTGAACAAATCGAGTAGGATTCAATTGTATTATGCATATTATTGTAAGCAGTAACTGTGCTTGTGTGAGTTTGATTATGTTTTGTAGAACCTTGTAGTAGTAGTTAAAGACAATGCCATAAATAACAGAACTACCAGGTGGTGCCATAAATAACAGGACTACCGGATGGTGTCATAAATAACAGGACTCCCGGATGGTGCCACAGATAATAGGACTCCCAGATGGTGTTACAGATAACAAAGCGCTCGGATGTTGCAACAGATAACAAAAGTTCCAGAGACGGAAATTCCCAGCACGTAAACGAACGCATAACGTATATAAGCACATACGAAAGGTTGATTTGGTGTGCCTGTTGGTGGAACTGAGCTTCCCCCGGTCACCCAGTGCTGTTTTGCCTAATTACTGCTTGCTAAATAAAATCGATTGATTGACTCAGAATCGATTTATTGGCTCTTATTTATAACAGAAGGGACCTCAAAAGATCATCTAGTCCAATCCCCCTGCCAGAGCAGGAACACTTAGATGAGGCTACACAGGAATGTGTCCAGGCGGATTTTGAATGTCTCCAGAGTAGGAGACTCCACAGCCCCCCTGGGCAGCCTGTTCCAGTGTTCTGTTACCCTTACTGAGAAGTTTCTTCCCAAATTTAAGTGGAACCTTTTGTGTTCTAGCTTGAACCCATTACCCCTTGTCCTATCATTGGTTGTCACTGAGAAGAGCCTGGCTCCATCCTCGTGACACTCACCTTTTACATATTTGTAAACATCAATGAGGTCACCCCTCAGTCTCCTCTTCTCCAAACTAAAGAGACCCAGCTCCCTCAGCCTTTCTTCATAAGGGAGATGCTCCACTCCCTTAATCATCTTTGTTGCCCTAATCAAGTGCAGTTAGCACTGCAGTTCACACGGAAGGGGGAGCGGGGAGGGCAAGGAGGGAGGACCCTGCCACTTCAAACAGAGGCTATGACCCGCTAGTGAGGAGCTAAGTAGAGCAGAAGGCATGGTATCCACCTTTGTTATTGATTGGTTTAGAAATCCTAGCTTCTATTTTTAAGTTAAAAACCTCTCTATGCATGTTTGAAGGTAGGCTGGAGGCGGGTATCCTTTGAGATGGTGGTGTGTTTTTTGTATTATAATGGGATTATAATTAGCAAAGGTCATCCGTCGGACAAATTTCTGGCTCAGTAACTAGCATTTTGGATGGAAATGAACATTTATCCTTTTTTAATTGACAGCAGCTACACCTTATGTTCAAAAATGGCAGCAGCTGTACCGTCTGGTTCTTGTACCTGTACCTTGTCAACAGGGCCTGACCATGATACCTTCTGTCACAGAGGCACCCCGAGGTTAGTTTAAGGGACAACAGGGTCCAAAACGACTTTTATTAAACCGGTGAGAAACAGGGTTTTAGCACTCCAAAAGTGACTTGAATACAGGTTCGGATATCAGTCGAGGAAAATTATTAAGGGGCAGCAACTAATAATTCAGGAGGTCCATAGTGTGCATGCACGTGGCTTCACCAAAACAATGCCGGAACTGTCCCTGAGTCCGGGAAGAGTACACACTTGCCTGAACACGGTGTGGGATTATTTTAAAGAGATACACGTACTCGTAGTGAGTACGGAAAGTGTACACTTGCGATTCTGCGAGGGTAAATTTATAATACATTCACAATCCCGCGAGGGTTAATACATGTGCAAATGTGCACGGAATATTACACGTGCTTATGTGGAAGCACGGGAGGAAAATACACCTGCAATTATGCAACGATTAATTTTACACGTGCTCGTATTGAGCACAGAAAGTACGTGTGCAAATGTGCACAGAAAGTAGATACACTCACAATCCTGCGAGGGCTAATTTTACTCACACACGTGGCGGCAAGGCAAGCGGAGTCTCCATCCCAGGGGGGGCTCTTGGCAGCAGCATCTCGCTCGTGCTCCAAGAGATTCGCGACAAGGGCAGAGTCTCAACGAGAATCCTGTTTTATAGCCTGATCAGATCTGACTGTAGGCATTCCAGAAGCTTCTCTGCACCCCCACACTGGCTGTTGGGTGCCCCTGAAGCTTCCAAACATCCCCCACACCGGCCACGAGCACCCAGCGGCTCCCTGGCATCTTGGCACTCCCTTCTCCTTTCTTTTAACGGCCCTGGCCAGGGGGCTCCTGAGGCCAAACAAAAGAAGCTGTTAGCCTCAAGCAGCACACAGAGAGAGGGAGATGTGTCTACTCCTTCCATGATGAAGGAGGGAGGGGGAGAGAGGGGGGTTTGCATTCTGCCACACCTTCATAACACTCAGCCCCCCCTATCTTTTAGTTGATACTACACTGAGCTTCCTCAGGCACTACCAATTAATAATGCAGGCCAGGTGTGTGTGGGGTGAAATCATACAGAGCAGATTTCTTCCCCACTGTGCAACTGCCTTATATGCTGAAGATATGGATATAGCTTTATTCTCAATAAGTGTATCTTTGATAATTAGTTTCAATAATTTGCACTCTCAGTAATTATTCCACAGCACCCACATGCGAAGCCTCAGCTCAGGTCCATTCCCTAACACATTGCCACATGCCCTACTGCCCTTAGCCCATGGAGAACCCAAGCACAGCAACATGGCCTCATGGGGGCAATTTCTTCAGTCTGTTACTCATCACAGCTTTGGAAGAAGAGCCCAGTCTCCACACACCAGCACTGCAGAAATCCATTTTATTTACACATGTAAAGAATAAAAGAAGGGTAGTTGTCATAGGTGACCCCCTTCTGAAGTGAACAGGGAGTCCAACATCCCGATCTGACCCAATCCACAGGGAAGTCTGCTGCGTCCCTTGGGCCAGGGTAAGAGATGTGGCTCAACAACTTTCCAGGCTGGTAAGGTCCTCTGACTATTACATGCTGTTGGCTTTTAATGTTGGCAGGGAAGAGATAGGAAAAAGTAGTATTAAGCAAATCAAAAGGGATTTCAGAGCTTTGGGGTGGCTGGTCAGTGGCTCAGGTGCTCAGGTGGTTTTCTCCTCCATACTTTCAGTAGCGGGCACGAATGTAGAATGGAACAGGCAGGCCCAACTAATCAACACATGGCTATGTGACTAGTGTCACTGATGAAACTTTGGGTTTTTCGACCATGGGAAAGTCAGACCTTCCCCAGGTCTCTTAACACCTGACAGAATGCATCTCTCACAGAAGGGGAAAAGGGTGTTTGCTCAGGGGCTAGCAAGGCTGATTCATAAGGCTTTAAACTAGATTGGAAGGGGGCAGTACCAGGCCAGTCAGTGATGAGCAGCAGGATGGCACACCAAAGCTTGAGGAGATGCTTGGCAGTGAGATTCCTCAGACTGCGCCACGAGGTGAAGGGCACAAACAGCCACACTTGAAGTGCTTCTACACTAATGCGCACAGCATGAGGAAAAAGCAAGATGAACTAGAAGCCTTGGTCCCATCCCAGGGACACGATATAATTGGCATTAGCGAACCCTGGTGGGATGAATCCTGTGACTGGCGTGCCATGATGGACGGCTATAGGCTATTCAGAAGGGATAGGCAGGGCAAGAGAGGCAGGGGGGTGACACTGTGTGTAGCAGAGAGACTGGATTGCACGGAGCTGTCAGTTGGCAACGGCAAAGTCGAGAGCCTCTGGGTAAGGATTAAGGGTCATGTTATAAATAAGAGCCAATAAATCGATTCTGCGTCAATCAATCGATTTTATTTAGCAAGCGGTAATTAGGCAAAACAGCGCTGGGTGACCGGGGGAAGCTCAGTTCCACCAACAGGCACACCAAATCAACCTTTCGTATGTGCTTATATACGTTATGCGTTCGTTTACGTGCTGGGAATTTCCGCCTCTGGAACTTTTGTTATCTGTTGCAACATCCGAGCGCTTTGTTATCTGTAACACCATCTGGGAGTCCTATTATCTGTGGCACCATCCGGGAGTCCTGTTATCTATGACACCATCCGGTAGTCCTGTTATTTATGGCACCACCTGGTAGTCCTGTTATTTATGGCATTGTCTTTAACTACTACTACAAGGTTCTACAAAACATAATCAAACTCGCACAAGCACAGTTACTGCTTACAATAATATGCATAATACAATTGAATCCTACTCGATTTGTTCAACATTAACAATTTTGACCATCACTTATTACAATTCCCCCTTTTTTTTTTTTTTTACTCATTTATTTGTTGATCAAATCGAGTTACCGCTTTTCGGGCTAGTAAGGTCATTTCAGCTTCTTCATCAGTTCCATGTTTCTGTAGCAGCATAAGGTGTACCCGCTCTACACGGTTTTTAACTAGTCCAATAAATCGATTTAGGATACATCACATCTTCTTGATGACATAATATCCTTGGAATGATAGTAACTGACATGCAATACTCTCGGGAACTGTTAAACACTTTTAAAGACACACATGGAGTAAGTCCCGTCCTGGAACATATCCATTTTGTTCTATTCGGGGGAATAATATATCCTGTGGTTTTATTAAGGCTTGGTATGATATTCCCACAAAGTGGTCTCTTGGAATTTGGTACTTTACCTGTACAAGTCCCTATTCCAGTTACATGTTGCATAGTTATCCCTCTTTTCTGCTTTTCCCAGGGACATTGAATAGGCATAGACTCCTTGTTTATGGTATACCGACGATTATCCCGTATAGCTTCATAAAACGGTGGATTAACATTATAACACAACCAGCAACCCATGGTTAAGTTGGGTTGAGTATAGTTTAGAGTTTGATAAGCAGCCAGAATAATTCCCCATAGAGGATTCAAAGATTCCGGGGCTTCAATATTCAGAGATTTCAAGGCTTCAGTGACAGTTTCCTCTATTACTATTATATTCTCCTTCTCTACTGTCTTTGTCTCCCTACCTAGAGGGGTCGGTTTAACTTCTTCTTTCTTTATGAGAAACATGCTTCCTCTATCAGCACCCGGTCGATAATATCGCATTCCCCAGGTTTTTCTAACAAACCATCCACTATGTTCAGGGTTTGTTATGTTAAGGAATATATATTCATACTCGCCATCACTGTCCCGCTCGTTTCGGTTGCGAGGATAACCGAGTTTTAGTCGGCGGCCTTGGTTCGAAGGAGGAATGCATCCTACAGGTCCCCATCCAACCTTTAAGAACTTATCAGTATTTGCCGGAGGAATTGGCCAGCTTGAGGCAATCATTTCACACCCCCAGTAAGAGCAGTAATAGTGTCCTGGAGTATTACAATACGAGGGCCCTGTGCTGGGGCACATATAAAACCCCATTTTGTTAAGGCATGGCTCAATCTGAACTAATTGGCATAAGGTTACAGTAAAAGAAGGTGACCCTGATGTGGTCTGTTGTTGTATTATCGTTTGGTCCTCCCATCGATAGAGGGTCCATTTAAAAGGTTGGTGAGAACTCCCCTGCTTTATTGCTATTATTACCGGTAAGGTAAGGAGGATTAGGGAGAGCAACCCGGCCCCTGGCTGGCTGAAAATCAGCCAGTGGAGGTTCATTTTGTTGAGGGTTGTTCTGCTTAAGGAGCTGCTTTATTTTAGAAGTCTTCGGAGGCACTTGCCAATCCCCACAAGGATACCCCTCTGCCTTGCCCTGGGCCTACTCTGTTGCTTCAGAGTAGCCGGATAAGTTATCTTCTCGGCAGCAGTTGTAGTCTTCAGGGGACTGCCTCCTGAATTCTCTCCTTGTTCTGTCACAACCCACTTTCCAATATTGAACCCAATAGGGCTATTTTCAAATACAAGGGTTTGGCCACTGTCCCGAATCCTCACAGGGTTTGGAACACTTCCTGTATCTTTTCTTACCAAAACGCTTCTTACACTTCCTCTTGGTTATTTCCCAAATGTCTGGACTTATCAGTGATTATTAATATCCTAATGGTATCTAAGGTTTTTTTTCCCAACACTCATTACACCATCGTTCAACATAAGGAAACTTTTTTTCACTGCTGTATCCCGCACCCGTGACACACACGACATACCCACGGATTGCATTGCTTACATACAGGACATGCAATGTGCGACTTATGTAATTCCTTACAATTGTCCATAAAAAGCCTAGTATCCAGGGCTATGCGTCACGTGTCTGTTTCCTCTTGAAGGTCAGCTTCAACTCATACAGTTTCCCAGTGACTTCCCAGTCTGTGTGCAGTATAGGACCTTTTACTCGATTAGCGTGTGTCCATCCTCTTTCCACGGTGCAGACTGTGATATCTGTGGTGAGTAAAACAAGGAAAGGTCCCTCCCAGGACGGGTTAGCGATGATTCCCTCCATGTTTTTATGAGTACTTGATTTCCTGGTTTGATACGATGTATTGCTATATCTAAAGGTGGTCTCTAGACCACCAGACCTCGCTTTAACAGTTCTTACGAAGCCACACAAGCACAAAAGGGCCCGCGGGACTTCACCACACAACGCAGGAAGAAAAAAAAAAAAAACAAAGAACATACGCGGCAGGGACAACACCTCCCCCCCCAACTCTGCTCAGTCCCCTGGACAGGAGAAACGGCACAGGAGCCACAAAGTGACCTTAGACAGGTGCCACTGTTCACTGATCAACCAACTGCAAGTCTGGTTCGTGCTGCCAGAGATGCACTTTGCAGACCTACAAAACCCAAGAATTTGCCCCAAATATTTCTGCATAGCACAGCATCAAACACATCTTAGTATCTTATTCAGTCTGGAATTCACACCTCAATCTATTGCGATTATGGAAGCTACTGAAAAGTCAATGAAAGGGGTTCTATGAGAGTTGGTCCCCACACTGAACACTAAAACACATGTAAAATAAAAGGGGGCAAACTTCCAAGTCACGATTAGGGACGGTGATAGGTTCGACTTTTTTTCAGATTCACCTCCCATTAAAGCAAGAGAAAAGTGCAACTTTGCAGCATGTTTGTTCACGTCAAGTTTTGACTCAAGAACACATTTTGCAGTAACAAAATATGGTCTATAAAGTTGCAAAGTGCACAAGCTGAAGGCACAGAGTACAAGCACATAGGAAAACAGATTTCAAAATACAATGTAACAAAAAAGAAATCTGGTATTTAAAACTCCCTGACAGAAGATACATTTATATGGGACCAACTCTTAAAGGTGACAATTTTTAAACTAATGAACAAATATTGCACAATAACAAAGTTTTATTCTTATTAAGTAAAAGCTCCCGAAAATACCTTGAAGTTTAAAAACTAATACACTGACGTGTTAACTAGTTTTAAGAATGTCCTTAATATTAAGAAAAGAGTGCAAAAAGGATTCTTCCATTCTAACACTTTTTGGAAACTGCTGATTCCAGCTGCCCATTTCTTTTATTACCAGCAATGCAGCTTTCTTACCTTCCTCATCTGCTAAATTATTCCCTCTTATTTGCGCGGAGGTTCCCTTCCGATGGCCCTTTACATAAACTACCGCAATTTGTTTGGGCCCTCTTAATGCCTCCAAAGTTTGCGTTATTAAGGTCTCATGTATTAATCCTTTACCCTGAGAATTCATCAGTCCCCTCTCTTCCCAAATTTTTCCGAACGTGTGAACCACCCCATATGCATATTTAGAATCTGTAAATATTGTTCCTCTCTTATCTTTTAACAACTGTAATACCCTCAATACTGCGAACAGCTCACAAGCCTGCGCTGACCATCCTGAGTTAAGGGGACCTGACTCCTTAGTTGTCCAGCTGTTTCCATCTATTATAGCGTATCCTGACTTCCTTTTCCCATCCACTACCCGTGATGATCCACATAAAAACTCCTCTTCTTCTTCTAAATCCTCTCTTACCTTGGTATAGTTTTACTTTCAATTCCCGATCTTTTATTTCTAAACTAATTCCCAATTTGACCATTAAATCCCTTCCTAATAGGTTATATTCAGCTTCAGGCACTAATAAAAGGGACCCTATCCCTATTTGGGATGGGGATTCTATTTCTACCCCTTTAATTACTAGTACAGAAAAGGGGTCTCCTTTTGCTCCTAGTACTTCTATTTTCTCCGAAGATGGAGCACATCCCCGGGGCACAGTTTGGACAATAGATCTTTCTGCCCCCGAATCTACCAGGAATTCCATTTCCTGGCACTGGGGACCTAACTTTAATTTTATCAAGGGCTCTGTTGTTTTAGGAGTCCCCAGCAGATAGAGCCCCTGACACCCCTACTCAGCATAATACATTTTCTCATCCTGTATACGTTTCCTACAGCTCCTTCGCATATGTCCCTTCCTCTGACAGTAAAAATATTCGATTTCCTTCAAATCCTTCAGTCCGACTTGACTTCCCTGAGGTGGCCCATTCCCACCTCTGCGTGGTGGCCCTCCCTTCTGTGGAGCCATCCTCTGTACCTCTCGAACTGCCGCTACTAAAATTTTAGCTTGCCTCTTCTGAGTCTCTTCCTCCCTTCTCACATAAACCTTCTGTGCTTCCCTTAGCAACTCATCCAACCCTTTCTCTTGCCAATTTTCCAATTTTTCTAACCTTTTTTTTTTTTTTTTTTTTTTTTTTAATATCCGGCCATGACTTCGCCACAAACTGTGTTTTTAAAAGAGCTTGCCCGACCGGTGTCATAGGGTCTATACCGTAATAAAGCTGCAATCTCTTTCTTAGTCTTTCTAGCCATTCTGTGGGAGTCACATCTTTCTTTTGTTGTTCTTTAAAGGCTTTATTTATGTTCTGCCCCTGAGGGACAGATTCCTTAATCCCTTGGACGATTATAGTGCGGAGATCTCCCATATGGCCCCTGTGTTCCGGGTTTTGATTATCCCAGTTAGGGCACTGCTGGGGCCACTTAATGTCAGCACCCGGCCCTTGTTGGTGCCGTTGGTAAAGATTTAGGGCCTGACAAATCCAATTCTCATATGACCCAAAAATTGGCCAAAATAAATGATCTGGTCTAATCTGCTGGCTTCCCCAGACATGCATGCAATAGTAAACCATATTTTCCCTATTTTTGTTTCGCGTGCTAGACCTCTCCGTGGGTCCCTTCCCAGTGAACACAAGGCCCAATGAGGATTCTCGGGGAATATCTGGCAACCTCTCTGTGGGTCCCTTCCCCATGAGATCAGAAGGCTTGCCCTTCTTCTGTCCCATCTTCCAGAGTGTCTTCTTTTCACACACACACACGCACCCCTCGTTCGTGGCTCACGCCCTCGCGGGCTATGAGAACCGCACTACTAGAGAGTCCCGCCCTGCCTTATGGCAGGGTCCACACTCACTTCGCTTCCTCCCCAAGCCAATAACTTTTGT
Source organism: Columba livia (assembly GCF_036013475.1). NCBI lineage: Eukaryota > Metazoa > Chordata > Aves > Columbiformes > Columbidae > Columba > Columba livia. The sequence goes on along the minus strand of NC_088641.1, from coordinate 21,687,399 downwards.
TATCTGTTGCAACATCCGAGCGCTTTGTTATCTGTAACACCATCTGGGAGTCCTATTATCTGTGGCACCATCCGGGAGTCCTGTTATCTATGACACCATCCGGTAGTCCTGTTATTTATGGCACCACCTGGTAGTCCTGTTATTTATGGCATTGTCTTTAACTACTACTACAAGGTTCTACAAAACATAATCAAACTCGCACAAGCACAGTTACTGCTTACAATAATATGCATAATACAATTGAATCCTACTCGATTTGTTCAACATTAAAAATTTTGACCATCACTTATTACAGGTCAGACAAATAACGCGGAGATTGTCATGGGTGTCTACTTGTCACATCCCGCTCAGAGGTATGAGTCGGGGGGACAAGTGACTCAGGTTCATGGGTCCCTTTGGTTGGAAAACAGTATGAACAGTACATAAGGTCTGTAAACAAAAGACTTTTATTTTGCAGCTTAGCCCAATTAGCAAATTATTTGGTGGCAGAAGGATTTATGTTATTGTAGGTTCAATTGGTAAACATAAAAAGTTTGCGGCATATGCGGGGCTGTAAATCTTATGTTACTATATTACTTATAAAAAGGAAAACAAAATAATAGAAGTATTATGAAATCGTCATATCTTTACAAATTCTGCTCCTGGCAACTTTAAGCAGTCACCTCTTTTTATCATGGCATTCTTAACAAGCTCTTTTGTCCGTTGTTCAATTGGTACTTGCTCTATTTTAGTATGGGACTCACACACTATCTTACCAGTCTTATTTACTTCTGGTAAGGTCGTAGATATTATTCCCCACTGTACCGGATCTTCAGCTGATTTCGGGATGGGAAGACAAGCAGTGATGCTACTGACATTTTGGGTTTGTGCAAAATCTCGAATTAGTCCTATCATCAGATTCTCTGCCTGATTCTGTACACTCTGTACTACTTGTGGCATTTGAATGTTGTCACTATCTCCTATAGCCCTTCGTGTTTTACATAATTGTTCTCCAGCGACTTTGCAAATCAGTGTGGCATACAGTCTGGGTACATACACTACTATAAAAACAAAACGGTAACAAAAGTTAGACATCCTGCGTTGTGATTTTAAGTGTGGTTGGACCCACTAATCGTGATTGCCACAGTTTTGGGACTTTCTTCACTCGGGTGTAATGTATCCAGGAGTCTATTTCAGCAACCTTGATTGCGGTAAATGTAGTTAAAAGTACTTGATAAGGTCCGTCCCAACGTTCTTTTAAAGGATCTTCTCTCCAAGTCTTTATATACACCATGTCTCCAGGTTCTATATCATGTACCGGATTCTCAAGTGCTAGTGGGCGATTCCACACTAATACGGATCTGAGTTGATTCAATGTCCTGCCAAGAGACAACACATAATTGTACACATCCTGATTACCTTTTACATGTACACTTGGATTCGGATCAGGTGCTTCATATGGTTTGCCATACAGAATTTCGTATGGGCTTACCGACACTCCACTCCTAGGTTTAATCCTAATTCGCAATAACGCTATTGGTAAGGCCTGGGGCCATTAAATTTTGCTTCTTGGCAAATTTTGCTAAGTTGTCGTTTTAACGTCTGATTCATTTTCTCCACCTGGCCACTAGACTGGGGTCTCCACAGGGTGTGTAATTCCCATTTAATTCCCAAATATCTACTGACTTCCTTTACCACTTGAGCAACAAAATGCGGTCCCCTATCAGATGATATTCCCAATGGTACTCCAAATCTAGGAATTATTTCCTTCAGTAACCATTTTACAGTTTCTTGTGCCTGGTTGGTGCGACAAGGGAAGGCTTCTGGCCATCCTGAAAAGGTGCATACCCCAACTAGCAGATATCTGAATCCTCGAGTTTTGGGGAGTTCCACATAATCTATTTGCCAACAATCCCCTGGTTGTACACCTGTCCTAGTTTTTCCCATATCTACTTTTCTTTTAACTAAAGGATTATTTCTCAAGCAAATTTCACACTTAGCTGTGATAGATTTTGCCATTGTTAACATCTGGACCGAGATAATTTGTTTTCTTAGATAAGTTACCAATGCTTCTGCACCCCAATGACACTTCTGGTGCTCCGCTTGAAGTATCCCTCTCATAATTGTGATTGGGATCACAATTTGTCTGTTGGTGGTTACATACCATCCAGAATTACCCTTGACGGCTTTTACTAGTCTTTCCAGTTTCTCATCTTCTGTAGAATATTCAGGTGCCTCTGAAGGTGTAGGTAATAAATCAATTGCTCTTACCTTTTGGGAGACAAGACCCACCATCATCCAGACTCGTCGTGCCACTGATCGGGCTGTTTGATCAGCAAGTCGGTTTCCTTCAATAATTTTCGATGTCCCACTCTGATGAGCTTTACAGTGCATGATGGCAACTAGTGATGGCTTTTGAACGGCATTAATCAAGTTCAATATTTCTTTTTGGTACTTGATGTTTGTTCCTTGGGAGGAGAGTAGTCCACGCTCTTTCCAAAGAGCTCCATGTACATGAACAACCCCGAATGCATATTTTGAGTCGGTCCAAATATTGACCCTTTTGTCCTCACTGAGCTCTAATGCCCTAGTTAGGGCTATCAACTCAGCTTTCTGTGCTGATGTGTTTGGTGGTAGGGATTTAGCTTCAATTACTGTTTTGGCAGTAGTAATCGCGTATCCTGCATACCGCACTCCGCTTTCCACAAAACTACAGCCGTCAGTAAAAAGCTCCCAATCCGTCTTCTCCAATGGGGTATCTTTCAGGTCAGGTCGACTTGCGTGGGTATATTCAATGACCTCCACACAATCATGTTCCAGATTTTCTTCTTCAGTCTCTGCGCTTAAAAACACAGCTGGATTCATTAGGTTAGTTGTTTTTAGGATAACATCATCCTGCTCTGTTAAAATTGCCTGATATTTCATCATCCTACTTGGGGAAAGCCAATGGCCCCCCTTTTGTTCCAATACAGTAGTCACCATATGGGTTACAAACACTTCGATCCTTTTCCCCATAGTCAGTTTCCGGACTTCCTGAATTAATATCACGGTAGCAGCCACCGCCCGCAAGCACGCCGGCCATCCAGCACTTACCGGGTCAAGTTGTTTAGAGAAATAACCTACGGGCCTTTTCCAAGATCCCAGCCGTTGGGTTAATACCCCTAGAGCAAGTCTCTGTCATTCATGTACAAATAACTGAAAGTCTTTACTCAGATCAGGTAGGCCCAAAGCAGGCGCTTGCATTAAGGCCTGTTTCAATTTTTGAAAAGCTTCTTGTTGTGGTCTTTCCCACACCAAGGTCTTATTCTTCTGTGCCTCGTATAAAGGTTTGGCAATAAGTCCATAGTCCATGATCCAGAGCCTGCACCATCCTGCCATTCCTAGAAAAGATCTTAATTCATGTAAGTTACGCGGTTCTGAGATCGCACAGATAGCATGTTTATAGCGGTTATACCTAGTAGATAGCGGTTTATACCTAGTCTTCGCTGTCCTTGAGAAAGCTCGCATCCTAGATAGATCACAGTTGTGGATGCAATCTGAGCTTTATTTTTTGACACTTTATATCCATTCATTCCTAATTGATTCAATATTTCAATTGTTACCTGAATGCAAAGTTCTTGGGTCTCAGCAGCAATCAGAATATCATCCACATATTGCAGCAACAAATACCATTGTCGAGGAATTCCGATATAGCCTCTTGTAGTCCATTCCTCAAGCTGTTTGGCTAGTTGATTTCCGAAGATAGTTGGACTATTCTTAAATCCTTGTGGAAGGCGTGTCCAGGTTAATTGGGCCTTTCTCCTATTGTGTGGATTCTCCCATTCGAAAGCGAATAGCTTTTGCTTTCCTGGTCAAGGGGTATGCAGAAGAAGGCATCTTTTAAATCTAGTACTGTAAACCATTTATATTTCTCTTTCACAGATGTTAACAAGGTATACGGATTTGCAACTACTGGATGTATGTCCTTAGTGATCTGGTTTATTGCTCATAAGTCTTGGAGTAGGCGATAGCTACCATCAGGTTTCTTTACTGGAAAAATTGGAGTATTGTATTCTGATTCACATTCTTCTAGAATTCCATATTTCAAAAATTTCTCAATTAAAGATACTATTCCTAATCTGGCTTCCAATTTCAATGGGTACTGTCTTAATCGTACCGGTTCAGCACCTTCCTTCAGCGCTACTTTCACAGGTTTAGCTGCCTTTGACTTCCCAGGTATGTCAGTTTCCCATACCGTGGGAATCACTGCATCTTCTATTGCCTGTGGTATTTTTACAATTGGATTTTCCTTTAATAGTAAAATTTGTCCTACCTTTGACTCCGGAACTTTCATTACCAAATTTCCATCCTCAAATGTTATTGTGGCATCTAATTTGGTCAGCAAATCTCGTCCTAAAAGAGAAACTGGACAATCTGGAACATATAAGAACTCGTGGGTTAGCTCCTTTTCTCCAAAACACAAATCCAAAGGTTGCAGGAATGGCCGTACTTCCTCCTTCCCTGTGGCACCAACAATTGTTGTAGCTCTGTGACCTACCGCCCCCTGTAAGGAATTCAGTAGAGACTATAAATAGCCCCTGTGTCTACTAAAAATTTTACATCCCGGTTTTGGCAGCTTCTTTTAATCTTTCTATAAAGGCCGAGGGAGACTCACTGTTTTCCTGCATCACATCATAAAATTTTGACCAATTCATTTGCTTCGGCATAGCAGTTTAAACGCCAATCAATAACCAATCCTGATACCTCCGGAGACAGCTTAACCCGCCTCCTGTATTGTCTGTATCTCCTGTATTATCGGGGATCTTCTTTTGGAAAGTTCTCATCAACGTTAGCCTCTACTTTCCCATTCTGAATATCTTCTCTCACCTTATCCCTCGCAACCTGTATAACCACATATTTTTCTGTAGAGTCCATTAATGTATCTAAAATGACTTGTAAATCATCCCAATCAGGATTCTGCGTCTTAATTATAATCTTAATCACTTTTGCAACCTTAATCACTTTTGCTTCCAGATCACTAAATCCCCCGGCGAAAACGGGACTTTTACATAGACTGGTTCCCCCCCCAACACCTACTGCCTGCCGCAGGGGTGCTATTACGTTTGATGATCCCCCGCGGGCGGCGAGCTTGGAGGAGAGGAGCTGCAGCTTCAGCCTTAGCAGCCGCCGCTCCCCCCCCCTTTCCCACCGCTTTAGCAGACAGTCAGCTTTTCACCTTTTTTTTTTTTTTCTCTCTGCAGCTTATCAAGGAGAAGCTGCCGGGCACAGGTTTGGGCTCCTTTTGCCCTTTTTCTCTCTTTATTTAATTCCTGTGATTATAAACTTTATATGTAATTCCAATTAGCTGAACAATAGTTACATCCCTCAGCTCCTACCCTTTTGTAACTTCTTACAGATGTCAATAAACAGCATACTAAACATCAATCCCTAACATTAATTTTAGATCCAAATCCAAATCAGTCTATCCACAAAACAACACTAACTGCAATACAGCTAACTCAATTTACTTTCATGTGTACAGATGCATCTGAAGGGGGAGCAAGGTGGCACTTTAGTAACGGAAATGGTTCTTATTTTGTAATTATTTCCCCAAACAAATTCTTTTGGTACCAAATATAAACATACAAACTAAAATACTGAGCTCAGACATGCAAACCGAATACCGAGTTCAAATATGCAAACAGATCACAATCACACTTCTTTTATGCATAAACTGTCCAAACCCAGCCTTCTTCTAATGTTTCAGAAAGCAATTTGACGGAGATACGTTTGAATTGGACATATCAACAGAGAAGGATACAGATAACTAACACAGAAAGATAACACAGTAACTTTACCAGAACAACAGTAAACAGGATCAAATCACCGGTTTCAACAGTAAATACAGATTAAATCACCAGAACTACAGACCAGGTGCTGAGTAGCACAAATAACCAGACCAGGTGCGCACAAATAACCAGACCAGGTGCCGAGCCTGCCGCACAAATAACCAGACCAGATGCCGAACCTGCAGAGGTTTCCCTCTGTCTGACGGACGGCTGCCTAGGCAATACCACGGGAGCTCCCTGCCCAACCGAGCGTGGCTTTCGCCGCGTCTGACCGGCAGGCTACCAGATGCCTGACCAGCAGGCTACCAGACCAGAACCAGACCAAGTGGGTACCCAACAATCCAGATAAAGCACCTTCTTACCAGTCAGAGGTCCGTCGTGAGCAGCAGAGGGTCGGTCGCGTCCGATGCGCTCCCCAAGAATACCTCGGTGCTAGCTGGAGCAGGATCAAGACGCGATCCGCCTCAGCAATGCTCGCGAGGTCCCATCTGGGTCGCCAAAAATGTTAGCATTCAAGACACATAACCACAGGTGCAGTTATATGCGGTGCTTTATTTCAGCGCTGGGAAACCAGGGGTTCGCACCCAAAGCTGGCTTCAGCCACTGATTCAGACTACACCATATTTATACAATTTGATCACATACATATGCATTACAATTCTTGACAACCATTAGCATATCCCACACCTATTCTAACACAAATTATCTATCTAAGCAATGCTAAGTAACATTCGCATGTTTATCAGTTATTTCTAAGTTACCTGTTTTAAAGAATATGTCTTAAATCTATATCAATCTTAAGAATAGGGTATGGTTAAAGTTACCTGTTCTAAAGAATATGTCATAAATCTATGTCAATTTTAAGAATGGGGTATGATTATATAAAATCATGCTTGAATGCACACTCTGAACCTGGATACAGTATCAAAGCTAAGAATCTTGGATACGGTCTACAGAATCAAAACACAGCCCACAAAATTCAATTCAACTATAACAAGAGGACTTGATTATTCTCCACATTTGTGTTTCCTCCCAATCTGATTAAGGTGTGTGTGTGTATATATATATATATACAAAAAACTAATTTTCCATTGCTTTTCATAAGATTCAAAGCAATCATTGCAAATTTAATTCCAAATATATACTCTTGTATCAATTCCCGTGCTAATTTTGGTATATTCTGGTTACACACTAGCAAAAACGGCGTTAGCCCAATACAACATATGAATACGCATTTGTCCCTGTCGAGGGTTTAGATTGCGGGGTGACAATAAAACCCTGGCAGATGTATTGTTAACTCCCTCTTCCCCCCAACTTCCCCCTTTTTGCCCCTCCTTCTCCCCCCTTTCCACTAAGGAGAGGCGATTGGGAGGAAAAGAAGCACAGAGTGAAGAGAGTTGGAAAAAATTAAAGATGTTTTACTAATGCTACTAATAAGAATAGAGAAAATAATACAAAATATACAAAACCAATCTTGAAAGTCTCAGCAACTGCAGAGCTGGCACCTGAAGTCCTGGATTAGACTCTGCAGCCAACCGGAGCTGGATTCAGTCTGTCACTAGGCCTCAGTTTGCAGGGACGACTAGCAAGGTCCTCTCCTAATGACGGCTATAAGGAAAAGGGACGAGATCCTCGTGATCTCGCACTTTTATATGAAGTATTCACGTGAATGGAATGTTATACAGTTGGTCAGTTTCTTGGTCACTTGTTTCTCGTCGCCCCTCTCGCGAGATGTCCATCCGTGCTTATCAATAAGTTTGCATTCCATTGCTAGGTTTACCAAAACATGTGTCTGGTTCTCCAGGAAAATGCAGTTAATATGAAGGCTTTAGCTGACAGGCAAATTCACTAAAAGAGAAACTTGTTTTTAGCAAAACCAGGACATTCCACCCCTTATAATATGCCATTCACTGAATGCTTAAACCTTATCAAAACAATCTATCAATACAATCTAATTAATCGCTACTACTATATGTATATATACATATGTACATATGTACACAGGAGTAATTAATCAGTGGACCATCCTTTAAAAAGTTCATTAAGTTCATTTTGTCACGACAGTCTCTCAGGGCAGGAAAAATGGTACAAGTGCATCTCATGACCACTGTTTGTGGGTTAAAGACATCAACTTCGAAGAAGTTGTCAGGCGCCACTCGAAGAAGCTAGCTCTGGTTTCATCATCACTGTCTTGATCTGGAAGACACTTATTAAACACTGTTAGCATGGCAATTCACATAATGAAGTTCAGTACTTAATATTTTCACCTAAACCCAAATCCCCTTGAGGTACTCACCCAATGTCTCCATCCTTAAGTATCACCCACCAGGTGCTGCCAGGTCCCTGGGCAAAAACAATCCCATGAATGGGCTTGCCTTTGCCTGAGGCAGGAGTAACCCAGACTGCCTTTCCTAACATACTTTTCATGTGTACTACAGGGACTTTATCTCCTTCTAAAGTACGTAGAATTTCGGACTGGGCAGGCCCGGCTCGATTGGTTGATCCCCTGGTGTTGACCAACCAAGTGGCTTTTGCTAAACGTGAATCCCTTTTTTTAAAGGTTCCACCACTAAGTGCCTTTAGTGTAGTTTTTAGCAAACCATTGTACCTTTCAATTTTCCCAGAGGCTGGTGCATGATATGGAATATGATATACCCACTCAATACCATGTTCTTTGGCCCAATTGTCTATAAGACTGTTTTTGAAATGAGTACCATTGTCTGATTCAATTCTTTCTGGCGTACCGTGTCGCCAAAGGACTTGCTTTTCAAGGCCCAAGATAGTATTTCGGGCTGTAGCATGAGGTACGGCATATGTTTCCAAACGTCCGGTGGTTGCTTCCACCATTGTAAGTACATAACGCTTACCTTGACGTGTTTGTGGAAGTGTAATATAATCAATCTGCCAAGCTTCTCCATACTTATACTTTAACCATCGCCCCCCATACCATACAGGCTTTAACCGTTTTGCTTGTTTGATTTCGGCGCAAGTTTCACATTCATGAATAACTTGTGAAATAGTGTCCATAGTTAAATCCACCCCTCGATGGTGAGCCCATTTAGATGTTGCATCTCTACCTTGATGCCCTGAAGCATCATGGGCCCACCGAGCTAGGAAAAGTTCACCTTCATGTTGCCAGTCCAAGTCTACCTCAGCTACTTTAATCTTAGCAGCTTGATCTGCTTGTTGGTTGTTTAGATGTTCCTCCGTGGCTCGACTTCTAGGCACATGAGCATCTACATGCCGAACTTTCACAGGCAGGCTCTCTAGCCGAGCAGCAATGTCTTGCCACAGTGTGGCAGCCCAAATGGGTTTACCTCTGCGCTGACAGTTGCTTTTCTTCCATTGCTGTAGCCACCCCCACAAGGCATTTGCTACCATCCATGAGTCAGTGTAGAGATAAAGTATTGGCCACTTCTCTCGTTCAGCAATGTCCAAAGCCAGCTGGATGGCTTTCACTTCTGCAAATTGACTAGATTCACCTTGTCCTTCAGTGGCTTTTGTAACGTGTCGTGTGGGACTCCACACAGCAGCTTTCCACCTTCGATGTTTTCCTACAAGACGACAGGATCCATCTCTGAACAGTGCATACTGCTTATCTGTCTCTGAAAGAGTATTATACGGTGGTGCTGCTTCAGCACGTTTTACTTCCTCCTCATCTGGAGACATCCCAAAGTCTTTGCTTTCTGGCCAGTCTGTAATCCCTTCTAAGATCCCTGGGCGATTGGGATTTCCAATTCGAGCTCGTTGCGTGATCAATGCAATCCATTTACTCCACGTAACTTCGGTTGCATGATGTGGAGAGGAAATCGGCCCTTTGAACATCCAGCTCAGCACCGGCAGTCAAGGTGCCAGGAGAAGCTGTGCTTCAGTACCGATCACTTCTGAAGCAGCTCGAACTCCTTCATATGCTGCTAGTATCTCTTTTTCAGCTGGAGTATAGTTGCCCTCAGATCCTTTGTATCCTCAACTCCAAAAACCTAAGGATCGACCTCGGGTTTCTCCTGGTGCTTTCTGCCAGAGGCTCCAGGTAAGTCCATTATCTCTGGCTGCGGTGTAGAGCACATTTTTAACATCTAGTCCAGTCCGAATTGATCCAAGGGCCACTGCATGAGTTATCTCACGCTTAATTTGTTCAAAAGCTTGTTGTTGTTCAGGGCCCCACTCAAAATGGTTCTTTTTACGAGTCACTCGATAGAGAGGGCTCACAATCTGGCTGTAGTCAGGAATATGCATTCTCCAAAAACCTACAATGCCCAAGAATGTCTGTGTCTCCTTTTTATTAGTAGGTGGAGACATTGCAGCAATTTTGTTGATCACATCCATTGGGATCTGACGACGGCCATCTTGCCATTTTATTCCTAAAAACTGGATCTCTCGTGCAGGTCCCTTGACCTTGCTTTGTTTTATGGCAAAACCAGCATCCAAAAGAATCTGAATTATTCTCTCACCTTTCTTGAAGACTTCTTTCGCTGTGTCGCCCCATACGATGATGTCATCAATATATTGCAAGTGTTCTGGAGCTTTACCTTGCTCCAGCGTGGTCTGGATCAGTCCATGGCAGATGGTAGGACTGTGTTTCCACCCCTGGGGCAAGCGATTCCACGTGTACTGAATGCCTCTCCAGGTGAAAGCAAACTGCGGCCTGCACTCTGCTGCTACAGGAATAGAGAAAAATGCATTAGCAATGTCAATTGTAGCATACCACTTAGCTGCCTTTGACTCCAGTTCAAATTGCAGTTTTAGCATGTCAGGCACAGCAGCACTCAGTGGTGGCGTAACTTCATTCAGGCCACGATAGTCTACAGTTAGTCTCCACTCGTCACTAGACTTACGCACTGGCCAGATTGGGCTGTTAAAAGGTGAGCGAGTCTTACTGATCACACCCTGGCTTTCCAATTGACGGATCAACTTCTGGATAGGAATCAAAGAGTCTCAATTGGTGCGATATTGCCGGCGATGCACTGTCGTGGTAGCAATTGGCACCTGCTGATCATCAACCATCAGCAGTCCTACAACGGAAGGGTCGTCTGAGAGATCAGGCAAAGCAGAAAGCTGTTCAATATTCTCAGTGTCCACAGCTGCTATACTAAATTCCCACCTATAGCCTTTTGGGTCCTTAAAATACCCTCTCCTGAGGCAGTCTATGCCAAGGATGCACAGAGCATCTGGGCCAGTCACAATAGGATGCTTTTGCCAGTTCTTCCCAGTTAGGCTCATTTCATCCTCTACAACAGTCAGTTCCTGGGATCCCCCAGTCACTCCAGAAATACTGATGGATTGTGTTCCTTTATAGTTTGAGGGGATTATCATGCATTGAGCACCAGTGACTACCAAAGCTTTGTACTCCTGGGGGTCCATTGTATCAGGCCATTGTATCTGCACAGTCCAGTAAACTCTGTTATCCCTTTCCTCCACCTGGCTGGAGGCAGGGCCACTCTACTTTCTGTTTTGAACAGTCTCTGCGTACGAATTAGAGGTTCCTTCAAGAGGATCAGAATCTCTTCTACCACTTCTGGAAGCTGGAGCAGTCATTTTCCTAGGAGTTTTTCCTTTTAACTCACGTACTCGTTCCTGAAGTTCTGAGGTAGGTCTTCTGTGGGGGACTATGGTGGGTCCGTGGATTCCCTGACGGAGGGCATGGGAACAGAAATTATCTTTGAAGATATTAAGGCCTACCCGTGAGAAAGATGGGAGTAAAGGAGTATCTGGAGATATTAAGGCGTACCCGTGAGAGAAAAGGGAGTAAAAGAGTAACATTGATGATACCAAAATTAGCCAATGAGATGTTACTGCTTTAACTTGTAACCAATAGTGAAGAAACACAGGAACTGGTAAAACTGTATAAAAATGCACTTGTGGCAATAAATGGCATCTACTACTTTCATCCTGGAAGAACATGGTCTGTGTCGTTTGTCCATCTCAACCATGACAGTCTTCCATCCCACCTCCTTATGTTTTCTCCCTGGTCACGTAGGAAATACTACAGTGTGCTTCTCTTTGTGTACTTCTTCTGTCCTCTCTCTTGAATTTGGAAACACCTTCTCCTAATAGCTGAAACATAGGTTCGTACGGGTAGTGAATGGAACCTATCTTCTCTGAGTGCTTTGATTTCTTGCAACAGCTGTTCAAATTGGTTGTCAGATATTTCACAGTTTCTCCACAGTCAAGACAAGCCCGTAGAGAGGTAGCAAGGCTTTCCTGAAGCTGCTTAATCACTTCAGCAATGTTTTGTTGAACTGTAGCTGTCCTGGTCATTGATGCCAATGACTTAGCATATGCATGTGGTGTGCTTTGTACAAACCTGCACCACATAGGTTGTGTACAAAGGATTCTATCTGGATTTGTCCCCTTTTGACTGTTTGGCTCAAAATAGATGATCTCCTACACAGCTAATTCTCTCAGGAACTGGATACCTCTCTCCACAGTATTCTGTTTCCCTGGATTACATATAACATCTTCTTTGAAGGGAAACCTTGCATTCATGGGCGTTGGGAGTCGACTCCAGAGGGTGGAGGAGTCATTCTCTTTTGAAATTGCCCTATCAAGGCTGGCATCCCTTGACAGAGATCCCAGATGCTTGGCTTCACTACCTTCTAGTTTCAGATCATCGGTGTCGTTATCCCAGCATCCAGCATTGGAGCAGCCAGATTACAACATTCTCTCCTTCCGGACAGGACGACTGAAATTTTTTCGCATATCTCTCAGGTCACTTGTAGAAAAGGATCAAGTGGTCTCTTCCTCTTCTCTTTCTGTTGATGAAGATGCCTCTTGTGTTGATGATGTCCCTTGGCCATCATCTGCAGCACGATTAGTCTTTCTTGTGACTCTCTTACAACCAGCTCACCATCTCCTGATTTATTTCCAGAGTCTGAATGACTGTCACTGGCATTGGCATAATTACAGTGACTGTTGTGGAGGTTGCAGCAGCAGCACCCAGTGTGTGGGGGTGCAGTAGCTGCCTTGTCAGTCTCTGAGGCTGGAGAAGCGGCAGTGTCTACAGTCGGGGGCTAACGGCCTTGGCTGCTTCACTCTGTGTAAGAGCTGGAGCTGCCTTGGCTGCCTTCCCCCGTTTGGGGCAGGCAGCGGCTGTAGCTGCCGTGCCTGTTGCTGAGGCTCAATAAGATGTAACATAAGTCTCAGAAGTTAGAAAAGATGCAATCCTTCTATTTAGCCTCATTTCTCTTATTACTAGCATGAACTGACACACATTCAGCAAACATGACAATACCAACAAAGTACGGTCAAAGCTCCAAGTGTATTCAAACCTCTCAAAAACATCTATAATCTGTCCTAACATAAGAGGAAAGGTATCGTTAGTTAGCTTTTCTATAGATTGGCTCATCCAATTGGAAAACAAATAGGTGTATTTATCTTTAATCTCTACTGTAAGTTTATCTTAATACAGCAGTAGTTTCTCTAAATACAACACTTCCAAAACACACAGAAACATCATCACCATCATCCAGTTTCCAGACGTAATAGAATGCACGAACCTATCAGTGAAATATGCCCAGCCCAAATAGGGCACTGCAGAACACACTGTAGAGAGTCGCTGACACAACCTATGCCACAGCATCTTTAAACCAGTGTAATTCAATCTGCTTTAATACTACTAGATGACGTCTGAAGCACATGGACCTGTGAGTATCTCAACCCTATGAGTTGGTACTGTGCCAAGAAAATTGAATCTGTGTCACAGCATTAAGAACATCAAAATCTCCAAATTTTACCACTTTTTAGTGCCAATTTTTAGTGGTTTTTGAGCCCCATGTTGGGCGCTACAAAAACCTGCCGTGGTTTAACCCAAGTTAGCAATACAACCACGATAGTTGCTTGCTCATGCCCTCTCCCCTCAGCAGGGGAGAGAATCAAAAGGGAAGGAAGAAACTCGGACTGAGATAAACACAGTTTAATAAAATAACAAAACACTAATATACTACTAGTAAATATATATGTAAAACAAAATAAAAGATATTCAAGGCAATTCCTCGTGAACACACTGAGCAGCCAGTCCCACAGCCGATCCTAGAGAGAGAAAAAGAGGAAAAAGGCAGAAAAGCCCAGAGAACTCTGCAAAATGGCAAAAGGCCAGGTCAAACATCCCAACTGAAATTTCCCGGCTACCCCCAGAGAGAGAGACGAAGAAACGAAGAGAAAGGGGACAAGAAATCTGAAGGCTCCACTCTTAAATCTGGAGCATGATGCTAATGGGATGGAATACTCTCATTGATCAATCTGGATGTCAGTCAAGCTCTGCCCCATCTCTGCTTTGCTGCCTCACACCTGTGGACAGAGCACTCAGAATGTCCTTGGCTCTCAGATCAGAGCAATTAAAAACACTAGATCTGTGCTGGGGTGTGTCCTGGTTTTGTTAAAAACAAGTTTTTCTTTCAGTGAATTTGCCTGTCAGCTAAAGCCTTCATATTAACTGCATTTTCCTGGAGCACCAGACACATGTTTTGGTAAACCTATCAATGGAATGCAAACTTAATGATAAGCACAGATGGACATCTCGCGAGAGGGGCGACGAGAAGAAAGAGACCAAGAAACTGACCAACTGGGTATAACATTCCATTCACGTGAATACTGCATATATAAGTGGGAGATCACGAGGATCTCGTGTTGCTTTTCCCTTTTCCCTGCTGCTTATGGCCGACCTTAGGAGAGGACCTTGCTAGTCATCCCTGCGAACTGAGGCCTAGTGACAGACTGAATCCAGCTCCGGTTGGCTGCAGAGTCTAATCCAGGACTTTGGGTGCCAGCTCTGCAGTTGCTGAGACTTTCAAGATTGGTTTTGTATATTTTGTATTATTTTCTCTATTCTTATTAGTAGCATTAGTAAAACATCTTTAATTTTTTCCAACTCTCTTCACTCTGTGCTTCTTTTCCTTCCAATCGCCTCTCCTTAGTGAAAAAGGGGGAGAGGGAGGGGGAAGTGTGGGGGGTAGAGGGGGCTAACAATACATCTGCCAGGGTTTTATTGTCACCCCGCAATCTTAACCCTCGACAGATAATTGGCGCCCAACGTGGGGCAAGAGAAAGGGGTAAATTTGAAGATTTTTGGCTTTTCCAGTGCTCTGACGTACCTTTCAGTTTTCTTGGCACGGTGCCAACTCATAGAGTTGTGATACTCGCGCGTCCGTTTGCTTTGGATATTATTTAGTTGTATTAAGGCAAAGTGAATTACACTGATTTAAAGATGTTATGGCATAAGTTGTATCAGTTATTTTCTACACTGTGCTCACTGATTCCATATCTGTGTTGGGCTTTCTTTTTAAATCGAAGTATTCATTATATAACAACAAGGAACTGGACAATGGTCATGATGATACTGTGTGGTTTGTCACTGGTTTATTTCATTATACTGCAGCCGCTAATGAATTTCTACTCGCTTCTGCTTTACCTTGAAAAGCCTCCAGGAGAGATTAAAGAGCAGTACGGCTCTGTGTTTGCTAATTGGTCGAGCGAATCTTTAGAAAGGCTGACTAACAATACTTTCGTTTTTTCGCTAGGACAGTTTGCAAATGTTTTAGAGAATTTTGAATATCCTTGGAGTTTTGATAGAACTGTGATGGTGTTATCTGGTTTGCTGAATGTGTGTCAGTTTGTGCTTCTGTTAAGAGAAATGGCGTTCAACAGGAGGTTTGCGTCTCTTTTTAGTCCTGAGATTTGCGGTGCGTCTTCGGAAGCTTTAGCAAAAAGCACTCCGAGCCGCTCGAGAAAAAGCAAAACAGCCAAAGCTGCCGCTGCAGCCACTGCCCCCACAACGGCGGCTTCGCAGGCTGAAGCTACAGCTCCTCCGCAGAGTTCCTCTGCCAAGGTCGCTGCAGATAACATTACTTCTCCAGCCTCAAAGGCTAACAAGGCAGCCCCCCCTTCTTCACACACTGGGCACTGTTGCTGCTGTAACCACTGTGACAGTCATTCAGACTCTGGAAATAAATCAAATGATGGTAAACCCATATCAGCATCAGTTGCTGGTTGTAAGAAAGTCACTAGAAAGACTACCCGTGCAGCAGATGATGGCACAGGGCCAACATCAACCCAAGGTGCACCATCAGGACAGGGAGGAGATGAAGTGACCACCACTCGGTCCTTTTCTCCAGGTGAGCTGAGAGATATGAGAAAAGACTTTAGTCGCCGTGAAGGCGAGAATATTTTAACCTGGCTGCTCCGATGCTGGGACAATGGGGCAGAAACAATTGAATTGGAAGGTGGTGAAGCCAGGCAGCTGGGATCTCTGTCAAGAGATTCCACCATTGATAGGGCAATTTCAAGAGAGTCTAATGCCACTAGTCTCTGGACCCGACTCCTGGCAGCTATGAAAGTAAGATTTCCCTACAAGGAAGATTGTATATCCAAGTTAGGGAAATGGAATACTATGGAGAGAGGTATTCAGTTCCTGAGAGAATTAGCTGTGCGAGAGATCATCTATTTTGGATCAGACAACCAAGAGGGGACAGACCCAGATAAAATCAATTGTACACGATCTCTGTGGCGCAGATTTGTACAAAGTGCACCCCCTGCATATGCTAGGTCATTGGCAGGAATGGTCTGGTCAGCTGGAGGTCAACAAGAGATTAATGAAATGATTGAGCAGCTTCGGAACTTTGAGGACAGCCTTGCTGGTTCTCTACGGGCTTGTGTCTCTGCTGTAGAGAAACTGTGTGAAAAATCTGGTGACCGGTTTGAAAAGATATTGCAAGAAATCAAAGAACTCAGAGAAGACACATACCATTCACGACCTGCACAAACCTATGTTTCAGCTATTAGGAAAAGGCGTTTCCAATCTCGAGAGAGAGGACGGAGGCAGCCCACAAAAAGAGGTTCACTGTGGTTCTTCCTACATGAGCAGGGAGAAAACATGAATAAGTGGCATGGAAGACCTACCTCAGAACTTCAGGAACGAGTACGTGAGCTAAAAAGAAAAACTCCTAGGAAGGTGGCTGCTCCAGTTTACAAAAGGAGCAGAAGAGATTCTGATGCTCTTGAAGGAACCTCTAATTCACACCCAGAGACTGTGCAAAACAGAAATTAGAGGTGCCCTGCCTCCAACCAGGTGGAGGAAAGGGATAACAGAGTTTATTGGACTGTCCAAATACGATGGCCTGGTACAACACACCCCCAGGAGTACAAAGCTTTAGTGGACACTGGTGCACAGTGCACGATAATTCCTTCTAATTATAAAGGAACGCAATCTATCAACATTGTTGGAGTGACTGGGGGATCCCAGGAACTGACTGTTGTAGAGGCTGAAATGAGCCTAACTGGAAAAAACTGGCAAAAGCATCCCATTGTGACTGGTCCAGATGCTCCGTGCATCCTTGGCATAGACTACCTCAAGAGAGGGTATTTTAAGGACCCAAAAGGGTATAGGTGGGCATTTGGTATAGCAGCTGTGGACACTGAGAAAATTGAACAGCTGTCTGATTTGCCTGGTCTCTCAGATGATCCTTCTGTTGTAGGATTGCTGATGGTTGACGATCAGCAGGTGCCAATTGCTACCACGACAGTGCATCGCCGGCAATATCGCACCAACCGAGACTCTTTGATTCCTATCCAGAAGTTGATCCGTCAATTGGAAAGCCAGGGTGTGATCAGTAAGACTCGTTCACCTTTTAACAGCCCAATCTGGCCAGTGCGTAAGTCTAGTGACGAGTGGAGACTAACTGTAGACTATCGTGGCCTGAATGAAGTTACACCACCACTGAGTGCTGCTGTGCCTGACATGCTAGAACTGCAATTTGAACTGGAGTCAAAGGCAGCTAAGTGGTATGCTACAATTGACATTGCTAATGCATTTTTCTCTATTCCTGTAGCAGCAGAGTGCAGGCCGCAGTTTGCTTTCACCTGGAGAGGCATCCAGTACACTTGGAATCGCTTGCCCCAGGGGTGGAAACACAGTCCTACCATCTGCCATGGACTGATCCAGACCACGCTGGAGCAAGGTAAAGCTCCAGAACACTTGCAATATATTGATGACATCATCGTATGGGGCGACACAGCGAAAGAAGTCTTCGAGAAAGGTGAGAGAATAATTCAGATTCTTTTGGATGCTGGTTTTGCCATAAAACGAAGCAAGGTCAAGGGACCTGCACGAGAGATACAGTTTTTAGGAATAAAATGGCAAGATGGCCGTCGTCAGATCCCAATGGATGTGATCAACAAAATTGCAGCAATGTCTCCACCTACTAATAAAAAGGAGACACAGACTTTCTTGGGCATTGTAGGTTTTTGGAGAATGCATATTCCTGACTACAGCCAGATTGTGAGCCCTCTCTATCGAGTGACTCGTAAAAAGAACCAATTTGAGTGGGGCCCTGAACAACGACAAGCCTTTGAACAAATTAAGCGTGAGATAACTCATGCGGTGGCCCTTGGACCAGTTCGGACTGGACTAGATGTCAAAAATGTGCTCTATACTGCAGCCGGAGATAATGGACTTACCTGGAGCCTCTGGCAGAAAGCACCAGGAGAAACCCGAGGTCGACCCTTAGGTTTTTGGAGTCGAGGATACAAAGGATCTGAGGCCAACTATACTCCAACTGAAAAAGAGATACTAGCAGCATACGAAGGAGTTCGAGCTGCTTCAGAAGTGATCGGTACTGAAGCACAGCTCCTCCTGGCACCTCGACTGCCAGTGCTGAGTTGGATGTTCAAAGGGACGGTTCCCTCTCCACATCATGCAACCGAAGTTACGTGGAGTAAATGGATTGCATTGATCACGCAACGAGCTCGAATTGGAAATCCCAATCGCCCAGGGATCTTAGAAGTGATTACAGACTGGCCAGAAAGCAAAGACTTTGGGATGTCTCCAGATGAGGAAGTAAAACGTGCTGAAGAAGCACCACCATATAATACTCTTTCAGAGACTGATAAGCAGTATGCACTGTTCACAGATGGATCCTGTCGTCTTGTAGGAAAACATCGAAGGTGGAAAGCTGCTGTGTGGAGTCCCACACGACAAGTTACAGAAGCCACTGAAGGACAAGGTGAATCTAGTCAATTTGCAGAAGTAAAAGCCATCCAGCTGGCTTTGGACATTGCTGAACGAGAGAAGTGGCCAATACTTTATCTCTATACTGACTCATGGATGGTAGCAAATGCCTTGTGGGGATGGCTACAGCAATGGAAGAAAAGCAATTGGCAGCGCAGAGGTAAACCCATTTGGGCTGCCACACTGTGGCAAGACATTGCTGCTCGGCTAGAGAGCCTGCCTGTGAAAGTTCGGCATGTAGATGCTCATGTCCCTAAAAGTCGAGCCACCGAAGAACATCTAAACAACCAACAAGCGGACCAAGCTGCTAAGATTAAAGTAGCTGAGGTGGACTTGGACTGGCAACATAAAGGTGAACTTTTCCTAGCTCGGTGGGCCCATGATGCTTCAGGGCATCAAGGTAGAGATGCAACATATAAATGGGCTCGCGATCGAGGGGTGGATTTAACTATGGACACTATTTCACAGGTTATTCATGAATGTGAAACTTGCGCCGAAATTAAACAAGCGAAACGGTTAAAGCCTGTATGGTATGGGGGGCGATGGTTAAAGTATAAGTATGGAGAAGCTTGGCAGATTGATTATATTACACTTCCACAAACACGTCAAGGTAAGCGTTATGTACTTACAATGGTGGCAGCAACCACTGGATGGTTGGAAACATATGCCGTACCTCATGCTACAGCCCGAAATACTATCTTGGGCCTTGAAAAGCAAGTCCTTTGGCGACACGGTACGCCAGAAAGAATTGAATCAGACAATGGTACTCATTTCAAAAACAGTCTTATAGACAATTGGGCCAAAGAACATGGTATTGAGTGGGTATATCATATTCCATATCATGCAC
Organism: Columba livia; assembly: GCF_036013475.1. Lineage (NCBI taxonomy): Eukaryota > Metazoa > Chordata > Aves > Columbiformes > Columbidae > Columba > Columba livia. Next base: position 21,667,745 of record NC_088641.1, on the reverse strand, counting down.
CAGCCTCTGGGAAAATTGAAAGGTACAATGGTTTGCTAAAAACAACACTAAAGGCACTTGGTGGTGGAACCTTTAAAAATTGGGACTCACATTTAGCAAAAGCCACTTGGTTGGTCAACACCAGGGGATCAACCAATCGAGCCGGGCCTGCCCAATCAGAAATTCTACGGACTGTAGAAGGAGATAAAGTCCCTGTAGTACACATGAAAAACATGTTAGGAAAGGCAGTCTGGGTTACTCCTGCCTCAGGCAAAGGCAAACCCATTCGTGGGATTGTTTTTGCCCAGGGACCTGGCAGCACCTGGTGGGTGATGCTTAAGGATGGAGAAGTTCGGTGTGTACCTCAAGGGGATTTGAGTTTAGGTGAAAATATGCAATACTGAACTGCATAATGTGAATTGCCATGCTAACAGTGTTTAATAAGTGTTTTTCAGATCAAAACAGTGATGATGAAACCAGAGCTAGCTTCTTCGAGTGGCGCCTGACAACTTCTTCGAAGTTGATGTCTTTAACCCACAAACAGTGGTCATGAGATGCACTTGTACCATTTTTCCTGCCCTGGGAGACTGTCGTGACAAAATGAACTTAATGAACTTTTCAAAGGATGGTCCACTGATTAATTACTCCTGTGTATATATGTGCATATGTGTATATATATAGTAGTAATGATTAATTAGATTATATTGATAGATTGTATTGATAAGGTTTAAGCATTCAGTGAATGGCATATTATAAGGGGTGGAATGTCCTGGTTTTGTTAAAAACAAGTTTTTCTTTCAGTGAATTTGCCTGTCAGCTAAAGCCTTCATATTAACTGCATTTTCCTGGAGCACCAGACACATGTTTTGGTAAACCTATCAATGGAATGCAAACTTAATGATAAGCACAGATGGACATCTCGCGAGAGGGGCGACGAGAAGAAAGAGACCAAGAAACTGACCAACTGGGTATAACATTCCATTCACGTGAATACTGCATATATAAGTGGGAGATCACGAGGATCTCGTGTTGCTTTTCCCTTTTCCCTGCTGCTTATGGCCGACCTTAGGAGAGGACCTTGCTAGTCATCCCTGCGAACTGAGGCCTAGTGACAGACTGAATCCAGCTCCGGTTGGCTGCAGAGTCTAATCCAGGACTTTGGGTGCCAGCTCTGCAGTTGCTGAGACTTTCAAGATTGGTTTTGTATATTTTGTATTATTTTCTCTATTCTTATTAGTAGCATTAGTAAAACATCTTTAATTTTTTCCAACTCTCTTCACTCTGTGCTTCTTTTCCTTCCAATCGCCTCTCCTTAGTGAAAAAGGGGGAGAGGGAGGGGGAAGTGTGGGGGGTAGAGGGGGCTAACAATACATCTGCCAGGGTTTTATTGTCACCCCGCAATCTTAACCCTCGACAGGGTGTTATCTGCTTATTCTCAAACCAAGTCCAAATAATGAGCATGCTAGCTATGAAAAATAAAGGTTTGTAACTCCATGAAGAAAATTAACCCATTTTCAGTCAAACCAGCAGACTTGGCCACAGCAACCATGAAGCAGTCGTTCAAAATCTTTGCTAATGGGAGGAAAACTGCCAGCAAGACCTTAACACTAGATATGAGGAGAGCAGACTTAAGGCTGTTTAGAGAACTACTTAGTAAGATTCCCTGTGAAGAAGCTTTTGTAGGCATTGAGGTCTATCAGTGTTGATCACATTTAAGTACCACCTACTAAAACCATAGGATCAGGCAATTCCAAAATGCTGAAAATCTAGCAGGTGGGACAAAAAGCCAGCTTGACCGAGCAGGGACCTTCTGATTCAAATAGGGGAGAAAATGGAAATTATATTATCAATGGAAGCAAGGTCAGGTGTCATGGGAGGACTACAGAGATACTGCTCACCACAGTAGGGAGGAAATTTGCACTGCCAAAGGTCAATTAGAATTGAAGCTGGCCAGTACCGTGAAGGACAAAAAAAAGGCTTTTTAAAATGCATTAATGACAAAAGGCAGACTAGAAATTATATTGGTCCATTACTCGATGAGCATGGTCACCTTATTAACAGGGACATAGACAAAGCCAAGACGTTTCACACTTTCTTCATCTAGGTCTTCAACACTGAAGACAGATTTGGGGGCCCCCATGGCTGCGTGAACAATAAACTCCCAATCAATCCTGAACGTGTATGGGATTTGCTACTCCAGCTAGATCCCTACAAGTCGATGGGGCCTGATGGTATTCATCCAAGGGTGGTTAAAGAGCTGGCTGATGTCAGAGTGAGACCTCTCTCTGTGATTTTTCAGTGGTCTTGGGAATCTGGAGAGGTCCCAGTTGACTGGAAGCTGGCAAACGTTCCAATCTACGAGAAGGACAACAGGAATGACTCTGGCAACGACAGGCCTGTCAGCTTCACTTCTGTTCCTGGCAAAATCATGGAGAAGATTGTTCTGGGAGTTATTGAAAAACATCTGAATGACAACGCAGTCATTGGTCCCAGCCAACATGCGTTCATGAGGGGAAAGTCCTGCTTAACAAACTTGATTTCTTTCTACAACAAGGTTACCCACCTAGTTCTGGATGTGATCTTTTTGGATTTCAGTAAATCCTTTGATACTATGTCTCATAGTATTCTCCTGGACAAGATGGCCAGCATACAGCCGGGTAAACACACAATACAACGGGTGAGCAATCGGTTGATGGGCGGGGCTCAAACGGTTCTGGTAAATAGGGTTATGTCAGGCTGGCAACCAGTTACTAGTGGAGTTCTGCAGGGATCCATCCACGAGATGCTGGATAACAGCTTTGCAGAGAGGGGTCTAGGTGTTCTGGTCAATGGCAAGTGGAACATGAAGCAACAGTGTGCCCTGGCAGCCAAGAGGATCAACTGTGTCTTGGGCTGCATCAGGCACAGTATTACCATCCGCTCGAGGGAGGTGATTATCCCGCACTACTTTGCACTGGTGCGTCCTCACCTGCAGTATTGTGTGCAGTTCTGGGTGCCACGGTATAAAAAATATATTAAGCTAGTAGGCAGTGTCCAGAAGAGGGCTATGAAGTTGGTGAAGGGTTTGGAGAGGAAGCCGTATGAAGAGTGGCTTTAAGTCTTTAAGACTTCAGTCACTTGGTTTGTTTAGCCTCAAGAAGAGGAGACCTCATCGTGGTCTACAGCTTCCTCATAAGGGGAGGAGGAAGAGTAGGTGCTGATCTCTTATCTCTGGTGAGCAATGACAGAACCCAAGGGAATAGCAGGAAGATGTGCCAGAGGAGGTTTAGTTTGGACATTAGGAAAAGATTCTTTACCCAGAGGTGGTGGAGCACTGGAACAGGCTCCCCAAGGAGGTAGTCATGGCCCCAAGCCTGGCAGTATTCAAGAAGAGAGTAGACAATGCCCTCAGACACATGGCGTGAACTGTGGAGTTGTCCTACGCAGGGACAGGAGTTAGATTCAGTAATCCTTGTGGGTCCCTTCCAGCTCAGGACATTCTGTGATTCTATGATTCTAGGAGGTGCTTCAGACCAAATGTGCACCAATTTCCTCAGCCAAGGGCACCTACAGGATGAACTGGAGCCATTATTTTTGGAGACAGAACTGTGACACTGGTAAAATAAACTGCCAAGGCTCATGATGTGGGTTCCAAAATGGCAATGCTCAAGCCATCACATCCAATTGGGGAATAAACCAGGCCAATGAGAGCAGTGACAAATATTCCTTAGCTGCCTCCCAAGATAAGAACCAGAAGGCCAACAATCTCAAGGGTATATATGGCTGTGGTGGATACTTCTGCACTCCTCAGGGGAAACCTGCAGACTCAGTTACTTCTCTGAAGTGTCTGTACACCAGTGTGTGTAGCATGGGGAATAAACAGGAAGAATTAGAGATCTATGTGCATTCACAGAGCCATGATCTCATTGTAGTTACAGAGACATGGTGGGACAGATCACTTGACTGGAATGTTGTCATGGAAGGATATATACTCTTTAGGAAAGACAGGCCAGCAAGGTGAGGTAGACGAGTTGCAGTTCATGTGAGAGAGTGACTGGAATGTATTGAACTCCATTTAGGGGGGGATGAAGAATGAGTCATCAGTAAAAATTAAGGGACAGGCTAACAAGGGGAATAATGCTGTGGGTGTTTACTACAGCCCACCTGATGAGGAAGAGGAAGTTGATGAGGCTTTCTGCAGGCAGCTGGAAGTAGCCTCACAATCACATGACCTGGTTCTCGTGGGAGACTTCAATCACCCTGACATCTCCTGGGAATACAACACAGCTAAGCACAGACAGTCCAGGAGGTTCCTACAGATCATCAATGATAACTTGTTGACACAGGTGATGGAGGAGTCAATGAGGAGAGGTGTGCTGCTGGACCTTGATCTAATAAACCAAGAAGGCCTGGTTGGAGATGTGAATGCTGGGGGCAGCCCAGCGACCATGAGATGGTGGAGTTCAGGATCCTGTATGGAGGAAGCAAGGCAATAAGTAGGATTACAACCATGGACTTCAGTAGGGCAAACTTTGGCCTCTCTCTTCAAGGTCCTATTTAGAAAAATCCCAAGGATTTGGCCTCTAGAAGGTAGGGGGGGGGGTCCAAGAGAGCTGGTTAATATTTAAGCATCACTTCCTCCAAGCTCAAGACCGATGCATGAGCAACAAAACAAATAAAAGCAGCAGGAGGCCCGCATGGATGCATAAGGAGCTCCTGTCAAAACTCAGGTGGAAGAAGGATGTTTATATAATGTGGAAAAAGAGACAGACCGCCTGGGAGGAAGATAAGGAGGCTGTTAGATTATGCAGTGATGCAGTGAGGAAGATCAAGCTCAACTTGGAATTAAATCTGGCCAGGGATGTCAAAGACAAGAAGAAGGGCTTCTTCAAGAACATCAGCAGCAAAAGGAAGGCTAAGGAAAATGTAGGTCCGCTGCTGAATGAGGAGGGTGCCTTGGTGACGGATGGTACAGAGAAGGCAGAGTTACTGAATGCCGCCTTTGCTTCTGTCTTTACTGCTAAGACCAGCCCTCAGGAATCCCAGACCGTAGAGGTAGGAGAGAAAGTCTGGCAAAAAGAAGACTTTCCCTTGTTTGAGGAGGATCAGTTTAGAGATCTTTTAGGCAAACCAGACAACCGCAAATGCATGGGCCCCAATGTGATGCACCCACGAGTGCTGAGAGAGCTGGCAGATATTATTGCTAAGCCACTTCTCCGTCATCTTTGAAAGGTCTTGGAGAACAGGAGAGGTGCCTGAGGCCTGAAGGAAAGCCAATGTCACTCCAGTCTTCAAAAAGGGCAAGAAAAATGACCCAGAAAAATACAGGCCAGTCAGCCTCACCTCCATCCCTCAAAAGGTGCATAACCAACTCATTCTGGATGTCATCCTCAAGCATGCAGAGGAAAAGAAGGTTATCAGGAGTAGTCAGCATGGGTTCACCAAAGGGAAATCATGTTTGTCCAACCTGATAGCCTTCTATGATGATTTGACTGGCTGGGTAGACAAGGGAAGAGCAGTGGACATTGTCTACATTGACTTCAGCAAGGCTTTTGACACTGTCTCTCACAACTTCCTCATAGGCAAGCTCAGGAAGAGTGGGCTGGATGAATGCATGGTGAGATGGATCACGAACTGGCTGGATGGCAGAGCTCAGAGGGTTGTGATCAGTGGTGCAGAGTCTGTTTTGAGGCCTGTAGTTAGTGAGGTTCCCCAGGGGTCAGTACTGGGTCCAGTCTTGTTCAACCTGTTCATTGACGACCTGGATGAAGAGACACCCTCAGCAAGTTTGCTGATGATACCAAACTGGGAGGAAGGGCTAACACACCAGAAGGCTGTGATGCCATTCAGCGAGACCTGGACAGGCTGAAGGACTGGGCAGGGAAGAACACAATGAAATTCAACAAAGACAAGTGTAGGGCCCTGCACCTGGGGAGGAATAACCCCAGGCACCAGTACAGGTTAGGGGTGGACCTGCTGGAAAGCAGCATTGTAGAGAAGGACCTGGGAATCCCAGTTGACAACAGGTTGACCATGAGTCAACACCGTACCCTTGTGTCCAAGAAGGCCAATAGTATCCTGGGGTGCATTAGGAAGAGTGTGACCAGCAGGTCGAGGGAGTACTGCATCCACTTCTGGGCTCACCAGTTGAAGGACAAGGAGTTACTGGAGGGAGTCCAGTGGAGAGCCACAGATATGATTTGGGAGCCTGGAGCATCTTTCTTATGAGGAGAGACTGAGAAAGCTGGATCTGTTCAGCCTGGAGAAGAGAAGGCTGACAGGAGATCTTATCAATGTTTACAAATATTTCAAGGGAGGATGTCACGACAATGGGACCAGACACTTTTTCAGTGGTGCCCAATGATAGGATGATGGGCAACGGGCACAGAATGAAGCATAGGATGTTCCATCTGAATATGAAGAGAAACTTCTTTACTTTGAGCTTTACAGAGCACTGGAACAGGCTGCCCAGAGAGGTTGTGGAGTCTCCTTCTCTGGAGACTAACACTATATTAGATGGCAAGGTTACCATCCCAAGGGACTTAGACATGTTGGAAGGATGGGCCAATAGTAACACTGTGTTATCCAACAAGGACAGATCTAAAGTCCTGTCCTTGAGGTTGACTAAGGCCCTGCAGTGACAGAGGGCAGGGACTGCCTAGGTTTGTATCAGCTCTGCAGCAAAGTTTCTGGTGGTCCTTTGATTTCATTAGGCAAAAGATGAGCCATCAGAAAAGGCCAAAAGCATCCTGGGCAGTATGAACAGGAGCACAGCCAGTGGAAGTGATTATTGCCCTCTGATCAGCATATTTTAGAACAGATTCAGAATACTTCCACAGGTTTTGACCTCCTGCAATGCCTGAGAGACATGGGTAAACTGGAGCCAGTTCAGTGGAGGCCCACCAAGGTGATCAGGTTTGGAGCACTTGTACTGTGAGTCGAAGCTTAAAAAGCTGGGTTTGTCCAGCCAGGAGAAAGGAAGATCCTGGGGGAACATGCAGCAGCATGGCACTGTTCCCAGGAAGATTGAATCAGGATCATGGCTATGGTACAAGACACAAAGATAAGAGGTAATGGGCTGAGGGTCATGCTAGATATAGGGAGGAATGTTTCCAACATGGGGATAGTCAAACGCTGAAATCTATTTCCCAGAAAGTGTGCACCAGCTCTGTCTTGGAAAGCAATCGAAATGTGCTTGGATAAAGCCCTGAGTAATGTGGTCTGATCCTACTTTGAGCAGGAGGTTGGTCGATAAACCTCCCAAGGTCCCTTCCACCCTGAATGATGCTGTCCTTCCTTACCCTTCATGTCTTAAAACTAGGGAAAGCTCTCAGGTTCTCCCTGACCAGAGAAGTAATTCACACCAGGGGCAGGACTGCTTTGCAGGTTCCCCCAAACAACCCTGAAATCCTCCCCAACATATTTTCCTTCTCTTTTCATTTCCCCCTGCCCAAATTGTTCTCTGTTACCCTCCAAAAGAATAACCTACCATGTTAATTCTTTCCCCATTGGCCCTGTATTTCTTGTTTTGTATCCTCTTATGGTACTTCTGCGAATGTTACTGTAGTGTTTTTGACCATGGGTTGCAACACAGTGAAACACAATTCTCTTTCACTACTTGTGGTGCCCTGCAATTCCCCGTATTACTGTCTTGCTGGAGGCATTGTCACACAGATCTTAAATGCTGACATGTTGGAGTTTCAGTCCAGAAGGACCTTAACACCGTTGTGGCTTTGGTCAACATAAAGCTCTTGAAGTTTTTCAAGGTGAAGGGGGTAAGGTCTGCACTGGGAGCAGGATAAACCCCGTGCATGAGGATCAGCTGTGACCTGACTGGATGAGGAGTGTCCTGAGGAGAAGGGCATGGGAGTTATGATGGGTGCCATATGAGCCAGTGAGTTTACCATTTTGAAAGGTAGATGGAGAAACTGGAGAAAATCCAGACAAAGTCTGTCATGATGGTATTAGGGGCCTAAAGCACATGAGCTGTGTGGAGAGGCAGAAGGAACTGGGCATCTTTAGTCTGCTGAAGGAGAGGGCAGTCTAAAAGCAGCTGAATTCTGGCAGAGGCAACAGCCACAAGCTTCCTTCTGGATGCTTTACATTGGACCTTGTGGCAGAATGCAAACCCCCCTCTCTCCCCCTCCCTCCTTCAGTATGGAAGGAGTAGATACATCTCCCTCTCTCTCTGCTACTCGAGGCTAACAGCTTCTTTTGTTTGGACCCAGAGCACCCTGGCCAAGGCCATTAGGAGAAGGGAGTGCCAAGGCGCCAGTGAGCCGCTGGGCATCTGCGGCCAGTGTGGGGGATGTTTGGAGGATTCAGGGGCACCCACAGCCAGGGTGAGGGTGCAGAGAAGCTTCTGGAATGCCTACAGTCAGATCTGATCAGCCAATATAAAAACGGGATTCTCGTCGAGACTCCGCCCATTGTCGTGGGTCTCTCGGAGCACGAGCAAGATGCTGCCGCCGAGAGCCCCCCCCGGGATGGAGACTGCACTTGCCTCGCCTCCACGGCTGTGAGTAAAACTTCTCGCAGGATTGCGAGTATATTTATACTTTCCATGCACATTTGCACGCATATAAATTAATCCTCGCAGAATCACGGGTGTATTTTCCTTCTGTGCACATTTGCACGTGTGACTTTCCATGCACATTTGCACGCTTACTTTCCGTGCTTAATACAAGCACGTGTACTTTCTGTGCACATTTGAACGTGTAACTTTCCGTGCTCAATACGAGCACGTGTATAAATTATTTCCTCGCAGAATCGCGAGTGTATTTTCCTCCCGTGCTTCCACATAAGCACGTGTAATATTCCGTGCACATTTGCACGTGTAAGTAATTTAACCCTCGCAGGATTGCCAGTGTATTATAAATTTACCCTCGCAGAATCGCGAGTGTACACTTCCCGTACTCACTACGAGTACGTGTATCTCTTTAAAATAATCCCGCACCGTGTTCAGGCAAGTGTGTACTTCTCCGGGACTCAGGGCCGGCTCCGGCATTGTTTTGAGTGAAGCCACGTGCATGCACACTGTGGACCGCCTGTTGTATTAGTTGCCACCCCTTAATAATTTTCCTCAACTGATATCTGAACCTTTATTTAAGTCACTTTGGAGTATTAAAACCCTGTTTCTCACCGGTTTAATAAAAGTTGTTTTGGACCCTGTTGTCCCTTAAACTAACCTCGGGGTACGTCTGTGACAGACCTTCAGAAAAAACAAATGGAGGGTGGTGCTGCACTGCAACAGAACACCCAGAAACTCTGTGATCTCCATCTTTGGAGGTTTTCAAGTTTCAGCCAACCTGACCCTGGGACTGGTGATACCCCACCCTTTGCTGGGAGACTGGACCAGACATCCCAGCACTCCCTTTCCAAACAAACCTTCCATGAACCTGTGCTTTTCAGTGTGCCCCAGGAGAAAGGATTCAACTGGAGGTGGGGGTCTACAACAGAGGGTCATAGGACAATTCAGGTTGCAATGGTCCTGTACTCAGGAGGTCTCTAGTTCTACATTTGGTTCCAAGCAGGGCCAGATCTGAGGTCCAAGCAGGTTGCTCCATAGATGTCAGCACCCCTGTACAGAATCTACCACCATTATGGAAATGGAGATGAGGCATTTGACCAGCTCCTTGAACCCAGGAATTAGCATACCATGCCTTCTGATATTTCCAAGAATACCAAAGCTTTATGTGCAGAGAAGTGTAAGTCCTCTTTTGGTGTCCTGGCCAATCTCCTGGCAAATGCAGTGCTTTAGACTGTGAAGATAATTAAAAGCATCTCTTTGACTGCTGAAATGCAGTACAGATGAATGGAGCTCAGAGCTTCCAGGGTCTCTGCTGCACAGTTAAGACTAGAGAAACTGGAAATGCAGATAACAGTGTTGTGTCAGTGTACACCACATGGAATGTTTGCTTCCTATGTGCCTTTGCACTTATCTGGGATCTGTCCCTTGGTCTTCTTTATCTAAAAAAGAGACATCTGCCCTCTTCCACCTCCCTCTTCTCCACAAAATAGGGAGAAAAGATATGAAGTAAGAACAATTTAAGGGCAATACGGTCTAAGAATTGTAATATTTAAATGATAACAGAGTGCTAGCAGTGAGAGAAAAAGCACTGTTTTAAGAACTTCACGCCAGAAGATAACTACTGAGAACTTATGCCTATTTTGTCAAGTAAAAATGAATGTTGGGAATGAAATGAAAGTGCTTTAATTAATCATAATGAAGAATAACAAGGAACTCCCTTACAGCAGTGTGCTGTTACTGTTATTAGTGATAGTACCACAAATTCCTTAAACATTACTGAAAGCTTTTTTATTTTTCTCATTTCCAAAGCTCAACTTACTCAGATTGTCAAAGGACTGCCTCAAATCTCTACAACCCAAATCTCTCCAACCTTCTCTCATCAAAGGTTTTTTACCCCAGGACACTTCTCACCATCACTTCAATACTCTGCCTAGTCTCTATGCTGATCCCCCTGGTATCACTGCATGCTGTGTACAGCTCCATCCTCTTTCTGCAGAGCTCCATGGGATGGGCAGTCTTCCTGTTTTTTTCATGGCCATTCACCTTCGCAACCTTTTTGTACTGTATGCATACCAAATATTGCTTCAGGAAACACATTTATCCCCCACAGCTTCAGCCATTTCCAATTTTAGGTTGAGGTATTTTCCTTCTGGGAGCAACATTTTGCAAAGTTACTCCATATTTGGAAACACACTTCAGTGCTGCATATGAATTTGGGCTCGAAAACCCCACTGGGCTAGTTTATCAAAGAGAAAGTTTCAGGGTAGCAAAGCAGACTTGTGCTGGTTTTGGCTGGAGTAGAGTTAATTTTCTCCACAGTAGATTGTATAGGGCTATGTTTTGGATTTGTGCTGAAAACACTGTTGATAATACAGGGATGTTTTTGTTACTGCTGAGCAGTGTTTGCGCTATGTGAAGGCCTTTTCTGCTTTTCATACCACCCCACCAGCAAGTAGGCTGAGGGTGCATAAGAAGTTGGGAGGGAACAGTTGCAGGGGAGTGATTTAGGATTCTGCTTACCACAGAACAATGTTTCAGTCACTCTTAGAAAAGTGGGACTTAAAAGAGTTCAGTGGCAGGTTCACTCTATTATTTACTGCATGGAGGAAACATGCCAAGCTGAATGCTGCTTACATTCTCTCCAGGAGCCTGATAACCATTCGTGGAACAAACTTTCAGGCGACTTCTCTCCCTGATAACCATTCATTCCGGAGTCTGTATTCTAGGACTCCAGAGGCAAACTTTCAGGTGAGGCCTGATAACTGTTTGTGGAGCAAACTTTCAGGCAAGAGAATACGTGGAAATAAAAAAGAAAAAATGGAGTAGAACAGCAGGAGAGTTGGCTCAAGCTGGGTACCTGCACAGAGGACCAGCTAAACATGAAGAATCATATATTTTTTATATCTTAACAAACCATTCACACCATGATTCAATCCAATAGCAGTATTTCACTTTGGGGCTGTCAAGGTTTAAAGCAAGGCGACAATAAACCATGGCAGATGCTTCCTGTTACCCCCTTACCCTCCCTCTACCCATGGTCACCATAGTAGGCACAGACAGTACCATTGAAAGTTGATAGGGCAGACATTCAAATAGGTCGTCACCGCCGCGGGGGCGTGCAATCAGCTTGAGATTATCTAGAGTCACCAAAGCTGCCAGGCAGGCCTGGGTTGGTATTGGTCTGATAAATGCATGCATCCCCGGAGGTCAGTGCTTCTGTCACGGCTTCTCTATTCCCCACACAGCTGTTTGATCCCCATAAATGAGACCGTGTCTCTTTGTGTTGCCCAGGCCCACAGGAATGTTGCTGCCACAAGACTCTGGCCCAGGAGTTTTTTCCAATCCAGTCTGAGCGGGAGCGCCTCTCCCCATCCTCAGTTACAAAGCAGTGTCCCCAGCCCCACCCCTCCAGGGTTTCACACCATACCTAACACCGGCTGCTTTAGCACCGCACTGCAGTCTTGAACCGCTGGGCTCAAGCAATCCAATGGACTCGGCCTCCCGACACAGCTGGGACAACAGGCACACGCCACCGTGCCTGGGGTCTTCTTGCTTCTCATTGGATCTTTTTCACTGATCTCATGTGGGCCTTTGTTTTGTTTAGCTGTAGATATTTATAGTCCATAGCCTTGAAGGTGCTGTTTTGTCTGAATAAATCCTTTTCTTCTCAGAGAAGTGCAAAACAGGCCCCATTTTGCAGATGTTTGTAATGTCTTCATGTTAGCCTTGAAGTAGTTATTTTCTCCTCAGTCAATTCTGTTCTTCACAGCAAAGTGCGAACTGGACCTTATCTTGCAGATGTTCACTGTAGTCTGTAGATGCTTTTGGTAAATATGAGCAGAACTTTACAGCTTAAAATTTCAGCAAATTCAGTTTACTGAGTAACATGAGTCAGAGAGTATATTAAAAATCATACGACCTTATACTTCTAGATGATTCATTATATTTAGTGTGCATTTACTTAAGCTAAATGATTGATATGAAACTTAAATTTGGCTCATTCATTGACCTGTGAATAGTAAAACCATTGCCATACAGCCAGCTTATTTAGCAGAGAGAGCTCAAAGTAGGCTCACCCAGGCTGTCATATTTATAAAATAAAGTGGTTGACTCAAAGTCAAATTGCATTCAGTGTGAAAGGTATGCACGAGACTCATTGCACCCACAACTTATTGGTGTTCAGTGTGCTGTTCTGCTTCCTTGTGGGTTTCCTAAATGGAGTTCTTGGCCCAGCTTCAGCCTGTGCCCCCTTTGGAGCCTGGACCAAACTGCTGCTAGCTTGGCTGGGGGATGTTGAGTGCATCTGCCACAGACACAGATGGGACAGGTGACCCCAACTGACCAAAGAGATATTCCATGCCACATGAGGTCACACTCAGCAATAAAAGCTGAAGGAAGAAGGAGGAAGGGGGGAATGTTCGGAGTTATGACATTTGTCTTCCCAAGTAAATGTTATGTGTGATGGAGCCCTGATTTCCTGAAGATGGCAGAACACCTGCCTGCCGATGGGAAGCAGTGAATGTATTTCTTATTTTGCTTTGGTTGTGTGCGCTGTTTTTGCTTTTACCTATTAAACTGGCTTTCTCTCAACCCATGAGTTTTCTCACTTTTACCCTTCTGATTCTCTCCTCCATCTCACTGGGGCAGTTGGTAGTGGGCGAGTGGCCATGTGGTGCTTAGTTGTTGGCTGATGTTAAACCATGACAAACAGAAACTCCAGAGGTCTCTGGGTGTGGTGATTAGAAACGACGCACACCAGGATGCAGACAGAAATTCACGCAGAGGCAGAGATCTTGTTCAGGAAGGAGCGCAGAGCCTGTCCAAGCAGAGAGCTGACCTAGGCCTAGGCTGCCTTCTTTATTCACCATTGACAATTTATAGAATTTACAGGTATGCGCCTGGACTAAGATGTTTACAAAAGGTATTTTTCCACTCATTCACAGACCAGGCCCAAGGACATTCACACATCCCATGCACCTGGGGGCGGTTATCCGGCCCGAGATACCATTCTCACGAGTCTGGGCTGTAACTTTTTACAATTATGAGAAATGTACTTCAAAGTAATCTGTCCAAGGCCCTTTATATGTTATTATGTCTTTGACCGTCCAAATGGTCATGTTAGTATTGATCTTTCTTTATCATCCAGATGGCTGGAACAGCACATCTTGCTTTCCCACATTTTACTTTCCAACATTTTCCCCTTTTTTGTTTTAAACATCAGGTTCTCAATGAGCGCAGTAAGGACCCTGGCTTTGTTCTTCTTTACATTCTTTATCATTCTCCAGATGATTTGAAGGACTACAAGAAAAAACATCACATAAGCATATCCAATTCCCACAAAAACCCATATATGCAGCTGAAAATGAAGTTCTAGGGTCTAATCACTTTATGCTATTAGATAATGTTAGCCATTTTGTCTTACAGTCCTTATTCTTACAAACTATGTAATTATTTTGCAGGGTACTAGCTAAATCTTAAATCAGGCCTTGCACATTAGCTAAGACTGTTATTTTACTTCATATCACTCATAAACACTATAATTCAATTTCAACAGTATTACACATATTTAGCACTCTGAAAACAGAAAATACAGGTTCGGATATCAGCTAAGGAGATTATTTAAATCCAATATCATAAGAATAATGAGGATCCACAACGTGCATGTAGTCACTCACAAGAAGCAAAACTAGAGGCCTTTTACTTCAGGGTACTCACAAGAAATAGTCACTCAATCAAATAAAGAAGTGAGGAGTCATTAATCCGAGGAAGTTTCCTTAGATGGTGTTCCTGTCTAAGGAAAGGACTCCAGTTTACAGACCTGCAGCTCCGAGAAGACCACTCAAAGGGGGTCTTGGGAGGGAACCCCGTTTCATTGTTTGGCCAGATGTGGCTGTGGGCATTACAACATAGTCCAGAAGCTTCTCAGCTAGTCTGGGCACCTCCTTTGTTAAGGACCCTATCAACTGACCAAGGGTCCCACCCCTCCTGACCCATCAGTTGATAGAGGTGAAGTTTATTGACAACACCTTGGTACCATTCTAGGTGTATATATGTTGGGACAGGCACAGTGGGGCACAGAAGGTGCTAAAGAGCCATCAACCTCCTCATTGAAAGCTCCAGATTTCAGGGGAATGTGTAACTGCCTCACAATCCAGCCTGTGACCACAGTCATATGACAGGCTGCTTCGGAGTTGTGATGCAGTCACCTCTTGCCTCCAAAGTCAAAAGGGGGCATTCTGTTGGTGAGTTTGAATGCCCACTGTGGATCACCATACCTTATGTGTAATTTTCTTGTTGCAAATCAAACTACAATAGAACAGAATAATACAAATTACAACAGTTACAGTTATTAACAAATATTGGAGAAAGCTGGTTAGCCATACTAATAAGGAAAACAAATGCATTGAAAGTTTTTTCGCCAGTTAGTCCCCAGTCCAAATAATGTAAATCTGTATCATTCTGATATGCTAGTGCCTCTTCCTTTGGTCTCTTCTGTTTCATTGTTGCCCTTTGCTAGAGGGACAGATGCTGTATCTCTGGCATTAGGTCCTGCATCATGTTTGCCCAACTCATAGAAAGGTTTAACATATTTCGCAGGAAGCCACTTTGGTCCTGTTGGAAGAAGAACACAAGCATACCCCCTCCCCCAGGTGATTAGTTCTACAGGCCCTTGCCACTGACTGTTGTGCAGGGGATCCGGATATAAAACCTTTGGTCTCTGAGATAGTGAATCTGGAACACGGAAGTGTTTTTCCACGGCTGCGATAGAGGAGGGAGGCATAGTACGATTCAAAAAATTTAAAGTATACGTTGCATTTTCTAATTGTTCCTGAGGTGTCATATTCCCCTTTTTTTGTTTTAATAACATCTCTTTCAGTGTGGAATGTGCTCGCTCAATTATAGCCGGTCCAGTGGGAGAATGTGGAATACTTGTGACATGTGAAACCCCATTGCTGTAAAAAGTATTGCGTGGATCTAGCAGTGTATCGAGGACCGTTGTCAGTTTTAATCTGTTGTGGCACTCCTAGCATAGTAAAACAATGGGTCCAGTGACGCTGAACATCTCTGCTTTTCTCACCTGTATGTGCAGATGCACAAAGCATACCTGAAAAAGTATCTATAGAAACATGTACATATTTCAAACGGCCAAAAGATGAAACATGTGTAACGTCAGACTGCCAAATGTCATTAGCTGAGAGTCCATGAAGGTTAACTTCAAGGGAGGGTGAGCTTGTAATCAGACCTTGACATTCCGGGCAAGAGCGCACTATGTCTCTCGCTTGCTTGAGAGTGTGACCAAACATCTTCTTTAAGGCAGCAGCATTCTGATGGAAGAAAGCATGTGAAGCCCTGGCAGACTGGAAGTGGACTGTAGCTACAGTATAAGAATCCGCAACTGCATTACCTTCAGTTATGGGACCTAGTAAAGTTGTATGAGAGCGTATATGAGTAACAAACAGTGGGTGTTTGCGAAGCTGTAATGCAGTTTGCAATGATAAAAACATATCAAAGAGTTGCTGTTGTGAGATTTCTTTAAGAAAAGCGGAAGGGAAGTGCTGTAGGACCTTGACTACGTACTCAGAATCACAAACCAAATTTAGAGGTTCCTCCCTAAAAAGCTCTAAGGCATGCAAAACTGCACCAAGTTCCACTAATTGGCTTGAACCTTCAACAATTTTAACAGAATGATGCCAATCATTATCTTCACACCGGACCACTACAGCTTTATGAGACTTCCCTGAACCATCAACAAAAGCTGTGCGAGCATTTGGGATAGGACCGAATACAAGTACAGTCTGTGGTCTGATATCAAAGACATGCAGATTTTGAAGCAATTTACATTTAGGCATGTCAAAAGCTATGCTGTTAAGAAAATCAGCTAGTGCAATTTGCAAGGACAGAGATTGTGAATAAAAAAATCAAAATCTGCTTTCACAAAAGGTACATATATGACAGATGGATCACGGCCTACTAAAGCCTGAATCCGTTCTCTGCCTTTTTTGATCAGAGTAACAATCAATTCCAGGGGCTGAGTAATAGTTTTACAAAAAGAACTGGGCAAAAAAATCCATTCCAAGTATATCAGTCTGTTTGCATTCTCATCATACTGTCCCACAATAGCCACAGGTTGTTTCTGTGTTGTAGCTATAAATAGACAAATCTGCTAGTCCAATCGAATGCAGTTAGTTTATAAGGCTGTCATAAATGTATTCATCAAAGTTTCTAAGTCCATTTTGGCTGTCATATTTATTGGATATTGTTTTCCCTTACCGGATCGAAGTCCTGTTTCAGTTCTATCAGTGTAGTGTTTGCTTTACCGATACTTTGTTTGCCCATACTAGTGGAAATACAGCATCCAAAATTTCCTTGGAGATTTCTCACTTGCAGCAAGCAGATCTGCACCATCCAAGCAGCTTCTTGTGGGACATGGAACTAAACAGAATTCTCAGAAAACATTATTTGATATTACAATTTACTTAAGAAATCTTGACACAAGAGAGGTATACAGCTTTCTGACAAATACAAGAATTCATATGGTAAAACTTTGTTACAAATTTAGCATTCCATTGGTTTCAAAAAATGATCTTTCTTTCTTTCCCACAATCTCAAACACTAGCATGGTGAATTTACTAAGAAGTCTTTTACAACTAGTTACCACAGAATAAGTCTATTAACAAAATTTTAGTTTAATTTCCCAGTTTCATTAGAACTACGGATCTGCTAGGGAGGCCTTTAAACTTCACCCTCAGACTGCTCCATTCAGTATTACAACATCGCTGCAGTGGGGGGGAGAGAAAACCCCCCTTTCACCCCTTTAAAAGGGGGGCAGCCAGGTTTTTCTTTTTTTTTTTTTTTTTTTTTTTTTTTTCTTGCTGCAGTTTAGATACAGGCAAGGCCACGCAGGTGGCGTTAATTGCTGGTGCTAAGTGGGATCTGCCAGGGAGCTGAGTTTATCTTGTAGCTTAACACAGGCCTGAAATTTATGTTTAAACAGTACAGCACAGGCCTGGGTTATTTTGCTTTTTTATTTTCCCATTTCTTTCCAGACATAATACACTCTTTATGCAGTTCTAATTAGCTGAGCAATAGTTCCATTCCTTAGCCTCATTTACCGTTTGCACTGTCTTACAGATGTCAATAAACAGCATATTAACTATCAATCGATTACTTTAATTTTCCTAGATCCAAATCAGGTCATATTCTAGCAGCTTCTAAATACAACCTCCTCCAAGTTCACATCCATCATAGCATTTAGTTTTCTTTCCCATACCTCCAACAAACACATAAATTCAATGCGAATCAGAGTTTAACTACTTAAATTCTTTTCTGGTTTAAAAATTATTAAATAACAATGCGAGCAATTACTCTAATGTATAAAAATGCATCCTAAGGGGGAGCAAGGTGGTATTTTAGTAGCGGAACCGGTTCCCATTTTGTAATTATCTCCCCAAACAAAATTCTTTTGGTACCAAATGTGACAAGCAGTTCCGAGAAATGTTTGTTCATTAAAGCTCCTGGAGATGTTTGTTTGAGTTCTGAGAAGTGTTTGTATGCTTACTTGCTTTGTCCTGCTTGATGTATTTACCTAACAAGGAGATGTTTGTTTGGGTTCTTACTTGCTTTGTCCTGCTTGATGTATTTACCTAACAAGGAGATGTTTGTTTGAGTTCTTACTTGCTTTGTTCTGCTTGATGTATTTACCTCATAAGTAACCAAAGTAAGGTGATCGAAACTGGCTACGCAGCAGTCATACTCACATGATGCAAGGCACACTGTGAGTTGCACCACAATACGAGCCTTCAACATGAGTGAAAAGTTACACCCGGAAGCTGTGGACCAGAGATGGACTATAAAACCCAGAGAACTGAATTAGCTGTGTGCGCGTGCCACAAGGGAGACTGAGGTCTCTAGGCCCCACCCAGCGCTGTCTTTGCTTATTGCTTGATTAGAAATAAAACTTTTGTTACTTACAAGACTAAGTCAAAATTTATTACACCAAATATAAATATGCAAATTAAAATACTGAGCTCAGATATGAAAACCAAATACCAAGTTCAAATATGCAGATAGATCACAGTTACACTAATTCAAGACAATACCTCGATTTTAGCATTGCAACTTTGAACTGCTTACTGCTCAGCCAGGTAGAGGTGCCGCTGGGTCTCCCTGAAAAAACAGGTCAGTGCGTGCTGGAGCCCAATTGGCACCCGCCCCCCCGCCGCCGCAGCAAGCTGGACAGGGGAAGGCTCTTATTAGTGTCTCATCTGGGGTGCTACAACTGTTATTCCAAAACCAGGATTCTTTACATGGTGTGCATACAAAAGAGCCAAATCCAGCACATCAAGATGAGACACAGCCTATCACAGAGTTGCACAAGTCTGGATGTCGGAATAAAGCTAGCATGCTAGAAAGAAAAGTAACAACTGTCACACACAAAATCTTACCATCACATTCACGCAGTAAAGAACTAAATTACTCATGATCTTCTGTACTATCACAAAACGCACATTTTGAGTCCATGGATCCTCATTATTTAACAGTCTATGAACTTACTATACCATATAACAAAGACCTATTAAACTGTAATATGCTTAAACAGATACCTACAAAGAAAACAGGTTAATAAGGAAAAGTATCTCGCTGAGTTCAGCAAGTTTTCTATGACTTGTGTGTTATCAGTTAGTTCTCTCCCAGCTTGTTGAAGTTCAAACCATTCTGCCTGTAAAATTGTCTGAAATGATTCAATGATCTCTTGTAGAGTTTTATTTTTGTCCTGCTCTTCTCGCTTTAAAAACAACAAAGTATCTGTAGTGAGTAAAACAAGGAAAGGTCCCTCCCAGCGAGGGGTTAACGATGATTCCTTCCATGTTTTTACGAGTACTTGATCTCCCGGCTTAATACTATGTATTGCTACATCTAAAGGTGGTCTTTGAACCACCAGGCCTCGCTTTAACAGTTCTTGCCTCCTTCTCATGAGTTCTATAAGATATTCTTGTAACATCTTTTCTTCCACTTTAGGGTGTTCGATTGGTTTCTCCAAATCATAGGGCATTCCATATAACATTTCAAAGGAGGAAAGTCCTGTATCGGCCCTCGGTTGTGTCCTTATATTCAAGAGGGCTAAGGGGAGGCACTTTACCCAGTTCATTCTGGTTTCTATCATTAATTTGGTCAGGTGCTTTTTAATTTCTCCGTTCATCCTTTCAACTTTTCCTGAACTCTGGGGGTGCCAAGGAGTGTGATACTCCCACTTGGTTCCCAGAGCTTCTAACGTTTCTCTAATTATTTTGGAAGTAAAATGGGGTCCTCTGTCTGAATCAATAACTGACATGATCCCATATCTAGGTATGATATGCTCTAATAATATTTTTACTACTGTCCTCGCAGTGGCCTGAACTACCGGAAAGGCTTCGACAAAGTGAGTTAGGTGATCTACCAAAACTAGGAGATACTTATACCTGCCTACCTTCGGTAATTCCGTAAAGTCTACCTGAATCCTTTCAAATGGCTTCTTGGCCAGTTGCCTCCCCCCAGGGACTCTTTCCCTAAGACACTGTTTATTTATCCTTTGACAGGTTAAACATTCTCCAACGATTCTTTTTGCTAAATCATACACTCCCAGGGTCATATATTTATTAGCGAACTGATCTACCAGGGCCTGTACTCCCCAATGGGTTTGCCTATGAAATTCTCTTAAAACTCGCCAAGCTACTCCTTTCGGGAGCATTTCCCTCTCATCAGGTAGCCACCACTTCCCCTCTTGTTCGACTACTCCCATTTGCCCCAATTTCTCCTTTTCCTGATTTGTAAATCTCATAGCATACCTAGTTTGTACAGAGTCCTGTTCAACTTCTTTTATTACCAGTAACACAGCTTTCTTAGCTTCATCATCTGCTAAATTATTCCCTCTTATTTGCGTGGAGGTTCCCTTTTGATGGCCCTTTACATAAACTACCGCGATTTGTTTGGGCCCTCTTAATGCCTCCAAAGTTTGCTGTATTAAGGTCTCATGTATTAATCCTTTACCCTGAGAATTCATTAGTCCCCTCTCTTCCCAAATTTTTCCAAACGTGTGAACCACCCCAAATGCATATTTAGAATCTGTAAATATTGTTCCTCTCTTATCTTTTAACAACTGTAACGCCCTCAATACTGCGAACACCTCACAAGCCTGCGCCGACCATCCTGAGTTAAGGGGACCTGACTCCTTAGTTGTCCAGCTATTTCCATCTATTATGGCGTATCCTGATTTCCTCTTTCTGTCCACTACCCGCAATGATCCATCTACAAACAGTTTTTCTCCACATAGCAACTCCTCTTCTTCTAAATCCTCTCTTATTTTGACTTGATATTCTATTACCCTGATACAATCATGGGAAAGAGATTCGCTCTGTTCCCCATACAAAAATTGGGCTGGATTCTGCAAGTTAGTGGTTTCAAGCTCTAACTTAGGAGAGTGCAATAGGATCCCTTCATATTTCAATAACCTAGCATCCGTAATACATTTGTCAGCTTTCTGCTGCAATACCCCTCATATATTATAAGGTGTGTATACCTTTAATTCCCCTCCCATAGTTATTTTTCCAGCTTCTTCAACTAGGAGAGCAGTAGCAACTATGGCCTGTAAACAGGTAGGCCAGCCGCGACTAACTGGATCTAATAATTTGGAATAATATCCTACGGGTTTCTTTTTACCTGCCCATTCTTGCGTTAAGACCCCAAAGGCCGTTCCACCCTCCGTGTTAACAAATAAGTAAAAAGGTCTTCGGGCATCTACCAGACTCAGTACTGGGGCATTTACTAAATCAGCTTTTAAGTTTTCTAATTGTTTATCATCTTCTGTACTCCATTTCATCAGACCTTCCCCCACTAACTTCTGATATAAGAACTTAACCTTGTTACTGTAATTTTCAATCCATTGTCTACAGTAGCCGAAAAGACCTAAAAGTTGTCGCACCTGCCTTTTGTTCTTGGGAGGCTGGAGGGATAAAATAGCATTTACTCGATCTGGATCTAGTCTCTTAGTCCCTTTGCTCAACCAGTGCCCTAAATATTTTACCTCTTCCTCGGTAAATTGCAGTTTAGATCTTGATACCTTTAAACCCTTTAGACTCAAGAAATTTAATAACTTAATGCTGGTGCTTCGCACACTATCTTGGCTTTTTCCAGCTATTAATAGGTCATCTACATATTGTACTAAAACTACTCCAGGTTCCAGTTCAAAATTCTCCAAGACTTGTTCCAGGGCCTGCCCAAAGAGGTTTGGAGATTCAGTAAATCCCTGTGGAAGAACCGTCCATCTAAGTTGTTGCTTCCAATGGGTATCAGGGTTCTCCCATTCAAAGGCAAAATAGTCACGACATTCTTTTCTCAAAGGACAGGCCCAGAAGGCATCCTTTAGGTCTATTACACTATACCAGGTCAATTCTGAGGACACTTGGCTTAATAGGTTATAAGGGTTGGCCACTACCGGAAATCTAGTTACTGTTCTTTTATTTACTTCACGGAGGTCTTGTACTAGACGATAGGACCCATCTGATTTCTTTACAGGTAAGATGGGGGTATTGTGGGGCGACATACATGGTTCTAGTAACCCTTGTTGTAACAATCGATCAATTACTGGTTGCAGCCCGCGTCTCCCATCCTGTGATATAGGGTATTGTTTAACACGTATCGGTACTTCCGGATCCGTTATTGTCACTGTAATTGGTGGAATATCTAATTTTCCAACCGACTCGGGAGTGTACCATACTTCAGGATTGATCTTAGCTTCGTCTTCGGTTGTTAAAGCGTACAGTTTTACTTTCAATTCTCGATTTTTTACCTCCAAACTAATTCCCAATTCGACGATTAAATCCCTTCCTAACAGGTTATATTCAGCTTCAGATACTAATAAAAAGGACCCTACCCCTTTCCGGGATGGGGATTCTACTTCCACTCCTTTAATTATGGGTACAGAAAAGGGTTCTCCTTTTGCTCCTATTACTTGTACTTTCTCCAAGGATGGAGTGCATCCCCAGGGTACAGTTTGGACAGTAGATCTTTCTGCCCCTGAATCTACCAGGAATTCCATCTCCTGGTGCTGGGGACCTAATTTCAATTTTATCAAGGGCTCTGTTGTTTTAGAAGTCCCCAGCAAATAGAGCCCCTGACACCCCTACTCAGCAAAATACATTTTCTCATCCTGTATACGTTTCCTACAGCTCCTTCGCATATGTCCCTTCCTCTGACAGTAAAAACATTCTATTTCCTTCAAATCCTTCAGTCCGACTTGACTTCCCTGAGGTGGCCCATTCCCACCTACGCGTGGTGGCCCTCCCTTCTGTGGAGCCGTCCTCTGTCCCTCTCGAACTGCCGCTACTAAAATTTTAGCTTGCCTCTTCTGAGTCTCTTCCTCCCTTCTCACATAAACCTTCTGTGCTTCCCTTAGCAACTCATCCAACCCTTTCTCTTGCCAATCTTCCAACTTTTCTAACTTCTTTCTAATATCCGGCCATGACTTCGCCACAAACTGTGTTTTTAAAAGAGCTTGCCCGACTGGTGTCATAGGGTCTATCCCGGAATAAAGCTGCAAGCTCTTTCTTAGTCTTTCTAACCATTCTGTGGGAGTTTAATCTTTCTTTTGTTGTTCATTAAAGGCTTTATTTATGTTCTGCCCTCGAGGGACAGATTCCTTAATCCCTTGGACGATTATAGTGCAGAGATCTCCCATATGGCCCCTGTGTTCCGGGTTTTGATTATCCCAGTTAGGGCGCTGCTGGGGCCACTTAATGTGAGCACCCGGCCCTTGTTGGTGTTGCTGGTCCCAAACTCTCATCCCAGCCCTCCGAATCATTTCCCGCTTTTCTGCGGTAAATAGTATCCCTAAAATAGCTTGCAGTTCATCCCAGGTATATAAATTAGGTCCTAAAAACTGATCTACCCTTTCCGAAACTCCTAAGGGATCTTCTAACAAATTCCCCATTTCCTTCTTAAATTCTCTTACATCCCCCGAATTTAGAGGCACTGACACAAATCCCACCCCGGGTTGTGGACCTCCCATCGCTATTTCTCGTAATGGGTATAGCCCTGTTTCTGATGATGCTTGCTGTCCTGCCCCTGATGTCGTTTGCTGCCTAGCTTGACTCCTCGTGAGTTTTCGGGTTCCCCTAACTGACCCCGAAGAATCGGAATCCTCCTCAGAAGCTGAAGGCATAGGGGGAGAGGAGAGCCTTGGATTCGCTACTGGCGGGGGATCATAGGGAGGGGGAGGGGGTGGAGGTTCCTCGGGAGCCCTCTTTTTGCGGCCAGATTTTTTTTCGCTTATGGTAAAAATCCCAGCGCGAGTCGCAGGAGGTAGCCAACAACGCGCATATTCGCTCTCCTCAGGATCAAAGGGCTCCTTATCATTTACATAAAAATTTAGGGCCTGACAAATCCAATCTTCAAATGAACCAAAAATTGGCCAAAATAAATGATCTGGTCTAATCTGCTGGTTTCCCCAGACATGCATGCAATAATAAACCATTTTTTCCCTCTCTTTGTTTCGCGTGCAAGCTGCACCTTCCCAATTCTTGAGCATAAGGCCCAATGGGGAATCTTGGGGAATATCCGGTAACCTCTCCTTGGGTCCCTTCCCCATGGGATCAGAAGGCTTGCTCTTCCTCTGTCCCATCTTCCGGAGTGTCTTCTTTCACATACACACACGCACCCCTCGTTCGTGGCTCACGCCCTCGCGGGCAATGAGAACCGCACTACTAGAGAGTCCCGCCCTGCCTTACAGCAGGGTCCACACTCACTTCGCTTCCTCCCCAAGCGGGGGGGGCGTCTCGTTCATGCACACTCCAGGATACCCACCCCAACCGAACGGAATTGCTTTCTATACTTACCCTCCCCGGGGTCTTCGTCCGGTTCTTCGTGCACAAAGGTTTACGGGGTTCAATTCTTTTGCCTAATTACATAAATTTCGGGTTTGGAGGTTAAGGTTTCAGGGCGATCCTCCGTCCACTCCAGTGCCGTCTGAAAACGGGACGGGGCGCCTCCCTGAAGTTTAGGAGTCCCTCCCAGAGATCCTTAATCCGAGTCACGGCACCAAAATTTGTTATAAATAAGAGCCAATAAATCGATTTTGAGCCAATCAATCGATTTTATTTAGCAAGCGGTAATTAGGCAAAACAGCGCTGGGTGACCGGGGGAAGCTCAGTTCCGCCAACAGGCACACCACTCAACTTTTCGTGTGTGCTTATATATGTTATACGCTCGTTCACATGCTGGGAATTTCCGTCTCTGGAACTTTGTTATCTGTTGCAACATCCGGGCGCTCTGTTATCTGTGGCACCATCCAGGAGTCCTGTTATTTATGGCACCATCCGGGAGTCCTGTTATTTATGGCACCATCCAGGCAATCCAGGCATTGGCTTAACTACTACTACAAGGTTCTACAAAACATAATCAAACTTGCACAAGCGCAGTTACTGCTTACAACAATATGCATAATATAATTGAATCCTACTCGATTTGTTCAACATTAACAATTTTGACCACCACTTATTACAACAGGTATGAGCCTGGACTAAGATGTTTACAAGAGGTGTTTTTCCACTCATTCACAGACCAGGCCCAAGGACATTCACACATCCCATGTGCTTGGAGGCGGTTATCCAGCCCGAGATACCATTCTTGTGAGTCTGGGCTATAACTTTTTACAATTATGAGAAACGTACTTCAAAGTAATCTGTCCAAGGCCCTTGATATGTTATTATGTTGATATTATGTCTTTGACCCTCCAAATGGTCATGTTAGTAATTGTAGGAACGAGATAAGGACTCAGCAAAACAAGTCGATTCAATGTGAATCACGCAAAAGCCATTTATTACAGAAACAAGTCTCCTTATATACTTAACTATATTCTAATCACACATCCATGCTCCAAGCATGGATTCGCTAAATGAGTATCGTGGGCTGTCCATGCGCTGGAGTCTCACTGATGATAGGTCCGATGATTCACACCACACCAGGACCCCGGTGATTGAGGAACGCCCCTCTCTCTCACAGCAGATTCTGTTCTCAGCTTCTCTAAGAGGCCGTGAGATTCCTTTGAGCCTGACTAATTCAGCAACAAATCTTTATCTATCAAAACCCCTCCACAAGTATTGATCTTTATAATCCAGATGGCTGGAACCGCACGTCTTGCTTTCCCACATTTTACTTTCCAATATCTGGGCCCTTGATGTAGTACTGGACTGTCCCCCTGTTGTTTGGGGTTTTTTGTTTGTTTGTTTGTTTTTTTTTTTTTTTTTCTTTTATTCTTTATGTAAAATTTGTCTAGCATTACACATCTCAGCGCAAGACATCATAGCAGCAAAAGATGACCTTTATATCTTTCATCTTTTTAAAGCTGACTCCACACAGGGGCACAGGGGGTCTAGCAAGTGATTTCTCAACCCTGAGGGTAGTCATTTCTTCACTGATTGTATCACTCCCTGGGACCCATTGACTACTCAACATGCTTTGACTGTTTCCCTTTAATGTTACATTGATCAGACACAGCTTGAAGTAGCTTTTGGTATTAAACTATTTAGGGGCTGTTGAACACTGATAAGGATCATGGCTGAAAACATTGTGACTAGTTCATCCAGGAGAAGACCCATTCAGAGCAGGGAGAACTTCGATCTGCACATCAACGACGAGCTAACGAGCCACAGATCAGGCCGGCTGACCAATTGGAGATGGAGGATCTCGGCAAACAAAGGGGAAAAGTGGAGACCCTCAATGTGGCCCAGGACCTGTCCAGACTTGTCCCTCTTACGCAATCACCACTTCCCCCCCCAGACTTTCCTCTACTCTGGGAGCTATAAAAAGCCCTACCAAAACCAGCATGCTTTGGAGGGAATACCAGTCTCATCTAAGGGCCTGTCCAGTCTCATCAAGGGAATACCAGCCTCACCGAAGGGACTACCAGCTCAGCCTCACCAAGAGAATACCAGCACCCTGAGGACCCTCACTCTGAAGCAGACATCGGAGGATGCTGTGTTCCTGACCCCAGCATCCTCGCCGTGGGACACCGAGGCTACACATCATTGTACAAGTCCCCTCATCCACACTGTGGGGCCGTAAGAGACTGGATCCCTCACTCTTTTCTTTCTTCCTTTCTCTCTGCTCTTTCCTTCTCTCCTTTTTTTTCTATACCCCCACTTCTTTGTCTCTCCTTCAGTATATATATTACTCTCTTTCTCTCTCCCTTATATCTTAGTTTTCCTTCCCTCTCTTTCTCTTTTTCCTTCACTCTCTTCCTCTCCCTTTTGAACATATAAGGATAACACCATTGTGAGAAAGAAAACTCATGGACTCCACACAATCCAATATGAATTCAAGCGAAGCCATTTATTACAGAAACAAGCCTCCTTATATATACACCTTGTTGAGGCCCTGAGGCCTCACTCCCACAGCGGGTGTTGTTTTTCAGCCTTCGAGCTGGCCTTGACATTCCTTTGGCTGGTTCAGAAATAAATCTCCATCTAATAGAAACCCATCCACACAACCACCTCAAAAAAATCCCTCAAATCTCCTACAATTACCCCTTTTTGTTTTTGAACCAGCCAGGCCTTGTTCACAATGTGCTGAATCATCTTTGAAATACACTGCAACATACAACATATGATTAACAATTGTTACAGTTACATATAATGTAGCTAAGCCTTACATCATAAGATGAAAGAACTACCCACCATTTGTCAAACCCTAATTCTACTATGGCAATCTTATTAACGTGCTGGGTTAGTTTGTCTAAAGTACTATGAATAGATCCAGAATGATTAAACAAGTTAATACAACGTCTTACTCTTAAATTCATCACAACCATGTCCTTACGATAACAACAAAAATCTATAGCAATATGATTTTGAAGTGTAACATGCCTAATAACATCAACATCTACTATTAATTGAGTTAATATCTCAGAAGTTAGATTAGCCTGTTTAAAAGACCAATAGCTTAACTTTGATATGTCTCCTAAAGCTTTATCAGCTGCTAGACTAGGGAGGAGGAGTGCAGTAGATACTATGGTAGGAATGTCTCATAATTTTACCTCATTTTTGCATTGACTATCTAAGTGCAATATCACCCTTTTGGCTCTCCTGCTGTTTGCTCAAATTGCCATCCTCCACAGAAGGTACACCACCTGCTTGCTAATGGGCTTCTAGACCACCAGGTCTGCGAGCATCCATAACACTGAATTAGGATCCATGGTTTACATCTGAAACAGTCCTCACAACTTATACCAGATCGAAGTTCTGTTTCAGATCTATCAGTGTAGTATTTGCTTTATCAAAACATTGGTTGTTAATACTAGCGGAAATGTAACAAGTAGTTCCGAGAAATGTTTGTTCATTAAAGCTCCTGGAGATGTTTGTTTGAGGTCTGAGAAGTGTTTGTATGCTTACTTGCTTTGTCCTGCTTGATGTATTTACCTAACAAGGAGATGTTTGTTTGAGTTCTTACTTGCTTTGTTCTGCTTGATGTATTTACCTCATAAGTAACCAAAGTAAGGCGATCGAAACTGGCTACGTAGCAGTCAACCTCACATGATGCAAGGCACACCGTGAGAGCCTTCAGCATGAGTGAAAAGTTACACCCGGAAGCTGTGGACCAGAGATGGACTATAAGAACCAGAGAACTGAATCAGCTGTGTGCGTGTGCTGCAAGGGAGACTGAGGTCTCTAGGCCGCACCCAGCGCTGTCTTTGCTTATTGCTTGACTAGAAATAAAACTTTTGTTACTTACAAGACTAAGTCAAAATTTATTACAATTTGGTGTCGTGACTCGGATGAAGGATATTCGGCAGCGATCCTTTTTGAGGGAGGCGCCCCGCTTCTTTTTCTAGCGGCCCTTGGAGGATTTTGCCGCCATCCTTCACCAACGAACCTTCTAAATTGCAATGAGCAAAGTAAACGCCGGCAGCCCCTTAAACTTTGTGCACGAAGACCCGAGTGAAGATGCAGGACGCGTGAGTATAGGCCGGATTTCCACTCAGGTTGGGACTGGGATTCCTGGGGTATGACAACTGAGACATCCAATTGCGGGCGAAGCGAGTGCGGACCCTCCAGTAGTGCAGTTCTCGTAGCCCGTGAGGGAGCGAGTCACGAACGAGGGGAGCGCGTGTGAGTGTGTGTGAGTGTACCCTGGAAGATGGGACAGAAGCAAAGCTGGCCTTCTGGTCCCATGGGTGGGGAGCAAGCGAAACTCCCAGGACAGTCCATTAGGATTAATGATTAGATATTGGAATGATTACCCCTCTAGACGGGGTAAGAGTAAAATAAAAATGATACACTATTGTATGGAAATTTGGGGTGGTAAGGAAATTTGTAAGGACCATTTGTTTTGGCCAGTATTTGGGTCCTTTGAGGATTGGATTTGCCAAGCCTTGAATCTTTATGTTAACTCAAAAGAACCATTTAGTCAAGAGGAGAGTGATTATGCGCGCTTATGGATAGGGTCAGAAACTAGGATCAACTTGTATCCGTTAAAAAAAAAGGGGGATGAGAAGCACAATAAACGAAAAAATAAGCAGCATGAGGAAGAGATTCCCGTAACTCCCCCACCTTATGTGCTGCCACCACTACCCCCGGTGCCGGCCCCTAGTCCAAATGCTCCACCACTAGTACCGAACCTGGAGGAAGCGGACCCTAGTCAACCCACAGGACCTGTCACCCCTAGTAAAACTAGACAGCAGCAGTATCAGGTGACGGGACATTTATATCCGTTGCGAGAAATTGCAATGGGATATGTGGCGGTGCCCCTCAATTCTGGAGACATTAGAGATTTTAAAAAAAGGAAATGGGGAGTCTTTTAGAAGACCCGCTGGGAGTAGCGGAGCGGGTTGACCAATTTTTAGGGCCCAACGTATACACTTGGGACGAATTACAATTGATAATAGGAATATTGTTCATTGCAGAAGAGAGGGGAATGATCCGTAGGGCTGGTATGCGGATTTGGGATGAACAGCATCAACAGGGTCCTGCAGCTGACACTAAATGCCCGCTGCAAAGGCCCGACTGGAATAACCAGGACCCGTTACACAGGGGTCATATGCAAGATCTGCGGACTATATTAGTCCAGGGTATTAGAGAATCTGTGCCGAGGGGGCAGAACATTGGAAAGGTGTTTAGTGAACACCAGAAAAAAGATGAAACACCCACAGAATGGCTAGAATGGCTTAGAAAGAATTTACAGTTATACTCGGGATTAGATCCCAGCACCCCTGTAGGGGAAGCGTTGTTAAAAACGCAATTTGTAGCAAAATCCTGGACAGATATACGGAAGAAACTGGAAAAACTTGAGTATTGGCAAAATCGTGGATTAGATGAACTACTAAGGGAAGCTCAGAAAGTGCATGTCAGGAGAGAGGATGAAAAAGAGCGGAGGACTGTACGAATGATGGCTGCAGCAGTCAGAGAAGGTACAGTTCAGAAATCCAAAGATCGAAGGGCAGAGTACAAGGGGCCTAGTCCTAAGATAAGACCCCTTAATAGCGAGACTACAATGGAACGGGGTGAGCTAATAGAATGTTTTTACTGTGGAAAGAAAGGACACATTAAGTGGAACTGTAGGGAGAAAATGGCGGATGAGAAAATGTTTAAAGTGGGATAGGGGTGTCAGGGGCTCTTTTTGCTGGGGACCCAAAAAGGAGCAGAGCCCTTGATAAAATTGAAAGTGGGCCCCCAGCAGCAAGAAATTGAATTTCTTGTCGATTCCGGGGCAGAGCGATCTACCATACAAGCCTTGCCCAGGGGATGCAAAATATCCTCCGACACCATGCAAGTAATTGGGGCAAAAGGGGAGCCATTTCGTGTTCCCGTTGTAAAGGGGGTAATTATCGAAACCGACTCCAAAATAGGAGTGGGAAATTTGCTTTTAGTTCCAGAAGCTGAATATAATCTCTTGGGGCGAGATTTAATAATCAAATTGGGTATCAATTTAGAAGTAATAGGGAAAGAAATTCGAATAAGATTATGTTCCCTCAAAGTGGAAGGTGAAAATAAAATTAATCCTGAAGTATGGTATACAGAAGACTCAGTAGGGAAGCTGGACATAACACCCTTTAAAGTTAAAATTTCTAGTCCAGAAATACCATTCGTGTAAAACAATATCCAGTATCCAAAGACGGCCGAAGGGGTTTAAAACCAGAAATAGAAAGGTTACTAGAAAAAGGCCTACTCGAGCCCTGCATGTCTCCCTTTAAAATGGAGACTAGTACATGACCTGAGGGAGGTGAATAAAAGAACCCTGAGTCGATTCCCTGTAGTGGCCAACCTGTATACCTTTCTGAGTCAATTAGGTCCGTATGATCAATGGTATAGTGTTATAGCTTTAAAGGATGCCTTTTGGGCTTGCCCACTTGATGAAGAGAGCCGAGACTATTTTGCCTTTGCGATGGACTGTGCTTCCCCAGGGGTTTACGGAGTCACCTAACTTGTTCGGGCAAGCTTTAGAACAAATTCTGCAGGGATATGAGCGCAGTCCAGGCATAAAGAAAGAGCTGATAAGTGCCCCTGTGTTGAGCTTGCCAGATGATACGGAAACCATTTTATTTATTCACTAATATAGATGCAGGGACTGCATATGGGGTCTAGGCACAAGAATAGGCTAGACATAAAAAAAAAACAAAAAAACAAAACAAAACAAAACAAACAAACAAACAAACAAACAAAAAAAACCCAAAACAAACAAAAAAACAAAAAACCAACCTGATAGTTTATTTATCTAAATTGCTAGACCCCGTTACCAGGGGTTGGCCAACATACCTACAAGCAATAGTACCAGCTGCATTACTAGTAGAAGAAGCACAGAAAATAGCATTTGGAGGAGAGTTGTATGTTTTGACACCACATAATATACGAGGGGTTTTGCAACAAAAATCTGATAAATGGATAACAGATTCTAGGTTGTTAAAATATGAAAGTATTTTGATTGAATCCCCTAAATTAACCCTAGAAATTACTTCCTTGCAGAACCCTGCACAGTTCTTATATGGGGAATCTAGCAAACAATTAACACATGATTGTTTGCAAACAATTGAAGAGCAAAAATAAATAACAAATAAGGAAACGAGTTCCCGGCGGAAGGGAACTCACATACCGGCCATTCTCAAGAATACAGATTGAGTTTACAGAGTTACCAAAGGTCGGGCGATACCGCTATTTATTGGTGCTTGTAGACCATCTCCCGCACTTTGTGGAGGCATTTCCAACAACTAGGGCCACTGCTCGTATGGTAGCAAAAATATTGTTAGAAGAAATAATTCCCCGATATGGAATAACTGAAGCTATCGATTCTGACCGGGGCCCACATTTTTCATCAAAGATTATTACAGAGACCTTCCAAGCACTAGGTACCAATTGGCAGTATCATACTCCATGGCATCCACAAAGTTCAGGAAGAGTAGAACGAATGAATGGAGAGATAAAGAAACAACTCACAAAACTAATGATAGAAACCAAAATGTCATGGGTAAAGTGCTCGCCCTTCGCACTATTAAACATACGAACGCAGCCGAGAACAGACCTCGGGATCTCACCTTTCGAGATGTTATATGGTATGCCTTATGATTTAAAAATACCACAGGACCACCCAGAAATAAAGGATTTCCAAATAAGGAGTTATCTAATACAGTTATTAAAGCGAAAAAAATACCTTTGGGAAAAAGGGTTGGTGGTACAGCGTCCACCTCTGGACATAAAAATACATACCCTAGAACCTGGAGATAAGGTACTCATAAAAACATGGAAAGAAACATCATTAATCCCTCGATGGGAGGGACCTTTTGTTGTTTTATTCACTACAGAAACAGCCATCTGAACTGCTGAAAAGGGGTGGACACACGCCAGCCGAGTTAAAGGTCCAGTCAAGACTAACGCCTGGACTGCAGAGCCCACAGACAACCCTCTGAAAGTTAAACTACGGAAACAATAAATGGACTTGGGCTTGTTGAATCATACCGTGCAAGTACAAAAAAAAAAAAAATGATAAAGTTGTCCCATTTGTAAAAATCATAGAGTTAGATATATTAATATAAGTTGTAATTGTTATCCTTTTATATGTTTTAGATGCACAGTGTGCCGGGAAAAACTGGTGGTTGCATTGCCTAGACATTATTCCCCTTCGAGGGACTTGTGATCAGTGTTATTCAATTGAATGAGAAATTACTGAATTGGCATTAGAACTTAAAGCCTTACGAGAAGAAATTGAGGTCAAAGGCCCTAGTTGGAGGAACAAATACTGGAACAAGTTTGTTCCCACCCTAATGAGCAGACTCCCCTGAAATTACAAGTGTGTTGCTGAACCACTGTAAAGAAATAACGCGCCATTCCCCCTTGGTAAAAAGCTGCAACTGGGAAGCTTACAAGCGATGGTGCAGTCGCCAGAAACATTCGGGGCC
Source organism: Columba livia (assembly GCF_036013475.1). NCBI lineage: Eukaryota > Metazoa > Chordata > Aves > Columbiformes > Columbidae > Columba > Columba livia. Next base: position 21,634,842 of record NC_088641.1, on the reverse strand, counting down.
TCCTGAAGAATATTCTTGCTGCCGAGAAGATGGTTTACCCTGTGGCTCGAAACAACCGAGTCGACGGGCGAGGCAGAGGAATAACACAAAGTGGGGGCAAAAACCTGAATGGAATTGTGCAGCAATGTTGGGAGAACTACCCCAGTGCTAGGCAGCACAACAAATTGCAAAATCAAAGCAAGCTGAACCTAGGCAAATGCAACCCCACCTGGTATGCTGTCTTAATATTATTACTAATGGCCAGTAATGGGGAGTCAGCACATAGACCATACAAATGGACCCTAATTCAGGTAGAAGAGAGCTGAGTGATTAAAGAGAATATTACAGTAGGATCCCCTAGTTTTTCTGTAACCCTTTGTCAGTTAGCACCTATACAACCATGCTTAGATCAAAAAGGTTATTATGTTTAGAAAAACAAAAAAAACCAAAAACAAACAAACAAAAAAAAAAGAATCTCGGCAGAGCTGGTATGAGAACTGGTTCAGACAATCACCCTGGCTTACAACCCTCCTATCCACTATAGCAGGATCACTGATTCTTTTAATCCTAGTATTAACATTCGGACCTTGTATCTTAAATAAAGTAATAGCGATCGTAAAAGGCAGACTAGAAGCCGCTCACTTGATGTTGATTGAGGCAAAATATGAGAAATTGCATGATCAAAATGACACCGAATTATTAGTATTAAGTGGTCAAGAGTTGCAATGCTTTAACGAACAAAATAAGTAAAAAAAAAAAAAAAGGGGGGGAATTGTAACAAGTAGTTCCGAGAAATGTTTGTTCATTAAAGCTCCTGGAGATGTTTGTTTGAGGTCTGAGAAGTGTTTGTATGCTTACTTGCTTTGTCCTGCTTGATGTATTTACCTGTTGGGACATGGCTAATAGAGAAGGGGCATGGCTCTATTGATCCATTGTATCAGGAGAATTCTGTTCTAAGTTAGCATGAGTAGGCCTCAGTTAGCATGAGTTTGGTGTAGCATAGTGGAAAAGTACTGAGCGGTTGCTCTCTGGTTCAGCTGAGTGTTTAGATAAACAAGCTGGGGAATTATCTCTAGCAGGGTGAGGAGGTTGCATTCCAGAGAAACCACAAGAAGGTTGAGCTCATTATGTATACTATCCAATCAATAGAAGACGAGTAGGCATAATTATTGTTTACTATCCAATTAATAGAAGACGAGTAGGCATAATTACTGTATACTATCCAATTAATAGATGACGAGTATGCATAATTATTGTAAGTCTTATATAAACCAGCTTAGTGCATCAATAAAGTTGAGGTATGCTTATCACTCATATTGGGTCGACCGCATTCCTTCCTCCGTCCGCTCGGGTCTGGAACTCTGATGGAATTTTTCTCTCGGCATTTACCTAACAAGGAGATGTTTGTTTGAGTTCTTACTTGCTTTGTTCTGCTTGATGTATTTACCTCATAAGTAACCAAAGTAAGGCGATCGAAACTGGCTACGTAGCAGTCAACCTCACATGATGCAAGGCACACCGTGAGAGCCTTCAGCATGAGTGAAAAGTTACACCCGGAAGCTGTGGACCAGAGATGGACTATAAGAACCAGAGAACTGAATCAGCTGTGTGCGTGTGCTGCAAGGGAGACTGAGGTCTCTAGGCCGCACCCAGCGCTGTCTTTGCTTATTGCTTGATTAAAAATAAAACTTTTGTTACTTACAAGACTAAGTCAAAATTTATTACAGAAATACAGCATTTGAAATTTCCTTAGAGATTTCTCACTTGCAGCAAGCAGATCTGCACCATCCAAGTAGCTGCTTGTAGGACATGCAACTAAACAGAATTCTCAGAAAACGTTATTTGAGCTTACAATTTACTTAACAAATCTTGACCCAGGAGAGGTATGGGACTTTCTGGCAACTACAAGAATTCATGTATCAAAACTTTGTTCCAAATTTGGCATTTTATTGGTCTCAAAAAACAGTCTTTCTTTCATTCTCTCCCATGACCTCAAAAACTAGCACGGTGAATTTACTAAGAAGTCTCTTACAACTAGTTACCACAGAATAAGTCTATTAAAAAAAAAATTGGTTTAATTTCCCAGCTTCATTAGAACTATGGATCTACTGGCAATGCCTTTAAATTTCAACCCTCAGACTCCTTGATGCAGTATTACAGTTGTCTAGCAGTAACATCGCTAGGGAGGGGGGAATAAAACCTCCCTCTCTCCCCCATCTGGGATGGCAGGATCTCCAGCCCAGTATGAAAACAAATCAGTTCCAACTCCACATCAAACCAACCTGGCTCTACTCTACACCCAAATCAGTACCACTCTGACCCAGAGAAGCACTGAGCACTCTGACCACCAAAAGCTGACCAGTGTGAAAAGACTGACTTCAGCAAGGAGGTAAAACGATGAGCTCTTTCCCCAGATGTGCCAAAACCTAAGAAACAAGACAGAAGCAAAAATAAACAACACCAACAACCCCTGATTCAAAGCCGAGAAGCAACACAGTGCCACAACAAGGATGGATGACTGTACTCCAGAAAAAAAAAAGACAGAGCAGGGGGAATAAAGCCCCCCTTTCTCCACCTAGCAGCGGGAAAACAGTTTTTTTCTTTTTTTCTTTTTTTTTTTTTTTTCTTCTTTCTCTTCTTGCTGCAGTTCAGAATATAGCCAAGGCCATTCAGCTGGCGTAATCACTGATACGAAGTGGGAGGCTCTGGGAAACTCCTCAGTTACAATGAGCTGAGTTTTATACAGAATTCCAATTAACTCAACAGTTGTTACATTCCTCAGCCCCGTTTACCTTTCACAATTTATAGATGTCAAAATACAGTATATTAAGCATCAACCCGTTATTCCATTTTCCTAGATCCAAATCAGTTCATATTGTAGCAACTTTTAAATACAACTACATACAATACCAAGTTCACATCCATCAGAGCATTTAGGTGTTTGTTTGTTTGTTTGTTTGTTTGTTTGTTTTCTTTTTTTTTGCAAAGCAGAGTTTAACAATTTAAATTATTTTCTGGTCTCAAAACTACTAAATAACAATATAAGCAATTACTCTAATGCATAAGGATGCATCCTAAGGAGGAGCAAGGTGGAATTCAAGCAGTGGAACCGGTTCCCATTTTGAAATTATCTCCCCAAACAAAATTCTTTTGGTACCAAATAGAAATATGCAAATTAAAATACTGAGCTCAGATATGAAAACCAAATACCAAGTTCAAATATGCAGATAGATCACAGTTACACTAATTCAAGACAATATCTCGATTTTTGCATTGTACCTTTGGGCCGCTTACAGCTCAGCCAGGTAGCGGTGCCGCTGGGTCTCTCTGACAAAACAGGTCAGTGCTCGCTGGAGCCCAACTGGCACCCGCCCCCCCGCCACTGCAGCAAGCTGGACTGGGCAAGGCTTTTATTAGTGTCTCATCTGAGGTGCTACAACTGTTATTCCAAAACCAGGATTCTTTACTCGGTATGCATACAAAAGAGCCAAATTTAGTGCACCGAAATGAGAGACAGCCTATCACAGAGTTGCACAAGTCTGGATACCCGAATAAAGCTATCATTCTAGAAAGAAAAGTAACAGCTATTACACATAAAATCTTAACATCATGTTCACGCAGTAAGGAACTAAATTACTCAGGATCTTCTGTACTATCACAAAACGCACTTTTTGAGTCAACCGATTCTCATGATTTAACAGTCTGTGAACTTACTGTACCATATAACAGCCAAAGACTTACCAAGCTATAATATGCTTAAACAAACACCTACAAAGACAACAGGTTAATAAGGAAAACATTGTGCAGACTTCAGCAAGTTTACTGTGACCTGTGTGTTATCAGTTAACTCTCTTTCAGCTTGTTGAAGTTCAAACCGTTCCACCTGTCAAACTGTCTGAAATGATTTAATGACGTCTTGTAGGGATTTATTTTGTCCTACTCTTCTCGCTTTAAAAACAACATTAATTGCAACAAAGTGTTATACTTCAAGATTCTATTCTCCGGACACTTTTCCCAATCGTTTAACTTATACAGCAGCCACCATTAATGACAATATTACACAGGATCTTCCTTCCTCATATTTCCAAGTGCTTTCCTATGTTTTAAAACACCTCCCAATACCGATTTCTTAGGAACATGACTGAAAACAGTAATTTCTCACCCCATTTCATAAGTAAAAACCATGAGAAGAGGGAGGGAGGCGGGGAAAACACAGGGCTGCTTGCAGCACGAGTGGGAGAAGTGGTGAGAAAGCTTTACGGTGTACTTATACCACAAAGAAACAATTCTAACAACAACCAGTGAAACAATTAACTCACATTCCTGACAAGCTGCCTGATTTTCAGAGAGGCAATACACAGAAGCCTATAATATGTACTGTAAAACTCGCAGATAACACGTTGATAGCAAACATTAGCATTCTCGACTGCTAATTTCAACACCAGTGCTTCCTTAACTTCTAAGTTTTCAACCTGCTTATTGATGGCCTCTTGAAGATGGTCAATAAATTGCATGTAATTCTCACTGGGACCCTGATAGTATAACCTGAGTCCCCAGGAGCACCCCCTTTCCCATCGCAATCATCATGACTGCATTGCTGACTGTTGGATTCACTCGCTATTAGCTGATCTAATCTGTCACACAGTTCTTTTGTCCAGTTCTTATCCAGTGACTCCTGGTCTCTCATGGAAGTTGGAGGGTTACAAGGCAGTAAAAGCAGGTACATATTAATAAAAGGACTGAGAGTACACTTTTTTACGACTTTAGAATTTTCAGCTTTCAGAGGTTCTTTGGGCAAGTTGTCTGACTCCAATCTTCTGGACTTGCTGTTCTCACCAGGGTTGGGCAACGGTACAGGAGGCCACCCGCTCGGCATTTTTCCTCCCCCCGCCCCGGACTGTGCCGAAAGCACAGCAGGGGATGGAATAGGGAGGGTATCACAGACTCAAACCAGGTGAACTTCACAGCAACCTTCAGGATACTTATCAGGCTGCAACGCTGCAAAAATTCCGGCAGCAGCAGACAGTTCAGCCTTAAGATCTTTTAAGGTAGTGATTATAAGCTTCCATGTAGTTACTATTGATTTAGCTTCTTTATCTCCATTGCTGACTTTATCCCATAATTTCTGCCCTATATCATCCCAAAGTTCAAGTTTTGAGTCACTAATGCTTGTAACAGTCTTTTCAGGTTTTAATTGCTTCACTGTAGTAATTATCAGTTTCCAGGTGGTTACAAGGCCGAGAATATATTTTTCACTGTGACTGATTGCCTCACACAACACAGTTCCCACTTTTTCCCAAGTCTCTATTTGAAAAACTCCTGACAGGTCAGCAGGAAACCCATTGCCTCTGCAGCAAATTAATAGTCTTTTGAGGTTACTCTCCTCATACTTCACCCCTCTCTTAGAGAGAATATGAGAGAGGAGCCACAGTATTTCTTCTTCTTCTTTAAAAATATTCTGCCCCATCTCCTCTCGCCCCCAGCTGCTCACCTCTTTGGGTGTCCGTTGCAACGATATCGGATCCTTTATCCCTCCTCTGTCGCTTCTGTAGCGATCAATCAGGAGTCACGCAGCCCGCAGACTGCGTCCCGGTCACGGTCCAGCTGAGCCGTTCCAACTGGGGCTCACTCCTCGCAGCAGTAGTCCCCCTTCTGTAAATTCTCCTTATGGATCACGTCGGAATCACCACTTGCAAGGGCGAAAACTCATGGACTGCACACAATCCAATATGAATTCAAGCGAAGCCATTTATTACAGAAACAGGCCTCCTTATATATACACCTCGTTGAGGCCCTGAGGCCTCACTCCCACAGCAGGTGTTGTTTTTCAGCCTTCGAGCTGGCCTTGACATTCCTTTGGCTGGTTCAGAAATAAATCTCCATCTAATATAAACCCATCCACACAACCACCTCAAGAAAATCCCTCAAATCTCCCACACACCATCTTTAAGCTCTGCTGTTGATTTCTGGTTAAATTTCATATTATAGCTACTGATGGTTGCCAATATATCGCTCGTAGTAGGACTTTCGCTGTTAATGTGTTGATAAGTTCTGTTATACTTTTGCCAAGTCACCATTTGCCGTAACCAATATTCCAACAAGTACTTTTAGTAAAACTCACAATTGAATTGGACCCCGGAGGTGATTGTCTGTCATTCACTTCACATAACTGCGCAGAATTAACCCAGAGTTAACTCACACCTGGTCTCATCTGTTGAGCCAGGGTGCGTGTCGCGTCTAGAGTTAACTCATCCCTCATCCCATCTGTTGGGACGGGACAGGGACACTGAAGTTGCTCTAGAGTACAAAGACAGCATGGTGGGGCATGACATAACGGGAATGCCTCAGGAAAACTTTCCCCTTCTTGAGGAGGATAAAAGCCAGGCTGGACACATGGTTTTGTTTGAACAAATATGGGATGCTTTGTTCAGGCAACCACATACCCCAGTGGGACTTTTGGTACTATTTGGGACTGTTTCACATACTCTGTAGTATCACTTTGTCCATAGGAGTCTCTTCAAGGCTATTCTCACTTATTCCTCAGGCTACAGATGAAAGGGTTAAACATGGGGGTCACAACTGTGTAAAACAGGGCAAGGTATGTGTTGGTTTCTACAGAATCCCTTGACCATTGCTTTAAGTAGATGACTGTGGCTGAGTCATAGAAGAGTGTCACCACCCTGAGGTGTGAAGAGCAGGTGAAAAAGGCTTTGTGTGTGCCCAGAAGCAAAGGTATTTTCAGAATTGCAAATACCAAGAAGATGGTGTACAGCATCATTTGGTTCCAGAAAGTATCTGCACACGTAAGTTCCAGTAGAGGGGGGACATCACAGAAAAAGCAATGAAGGTCATGGGATGCACAGAAATGCAAAGTGAACACCTGTTATATCTGTCCTATTTGCACTGGTGTGACAGCCACCCATGACCCAACCACCAGCCTGATGAGGGTATAGTGCAGGGGGTCACATATGGCTATGTCATCATCGTAGGCCATGGCAGCCAGGAGAAGGCATTAAATGCTGCACAACAAAACCAGGAAAACTGGGCAGCACAGTCAAGGAAGGATATCCTGCCATCTTCCATCAGGAAACCCACCAGTATTTTTGGAAGAGTGACTGATGTGTAGCATATCTGCAGGATGGACAAGTTCTTTCACGAAGAAATACATGGGGCTGTGGAGGCTTGAGTCCATCACTGTCATGAGTGCAATCAGGCTGTTCCCTGTGAGGACCATGAGGTAGATTGCCAGGAATACTGTGAAGCACAGGCCCTGCAGGTTGGAATGGTCAGAAAATCCCAGAAGAAAGACTTCAGATCTAATGGTGTGATTCTCCAAGCCTTTTCTTTGGGGCATTTTCCCTATACAGTGCAATCCAAACAACAAGCTCTTAGAGGATGCAGATGGCCTGTCCACCATCACACACACTTCAAACCTAGAGAAAGACTACAAACATCAGCATGCATGTGATTGCAGGATTAGGTGAGCTTAATCAAGATCTACATGAATGTCTGGAAATCTAACATGGTTTGTTGGCTGCAGATGGGTTTGTAAAGAAAGGAAAGAATAGAATTTGTTGATGAGAAAAAAAGGAAGAAAATTGATAAATACTAGCCTCTTTAAGAACAATCTTGCTTATGTTCCTTGTCCAGATATTGTAAGAGATGCATTTAATGTAAGAGCATGAAGAAGAAATAGTGTGAAAAGGAGGAAAGGGATGAAAAGGGTGAAGACAAAGCAAGGTAAGGCTAGGCAAGGAGAGGCAATCAAAACTAAGCAAGGCGAGGCATGACTTGATTCTTAGACCTCAGTGAGAGAGATTAATCTCAGCTCTCCTCACATGTAAGAGCTCATCCCTGAAGCTGTGTACACACACAAAGAACTGGAAGATTATCTTAGATTTGAATAATTAATTTTTACATGGTGAAGGGTGAATCCCATGAGGAGTAAAACAGGCTTTTATTTGGCAATGAATCCAGTGACACTGATGCATCCATAGAACATTTTAACAAGACAGATAAGCAGCAGTTTATGCATAAAACACAAGTTTTCAGGGTGCTAAAAGACTTTTTTATGCAAGCAAGCAAACTGCTTCATGCAGTTTTCAGTCATACACAGAAGAAAGTGATTAAAAGTGGGTGATCTTCCTACGATACCCAATTTTCCTGAACAGGTCAGGCTTTTATAACTTCTGAATGAGCCCTGAATAATTCAGCATTCCTAAACTTGCTGCTCTGTCACTTGGTTTTCTGACAGCTTACAAATCCAGCCAAGGGTCCATTCACTGTGATTCCAACCCTGCAATGCTTCCCAGTCCCCTGCAAGTCCTTGCAGAAGCAGAGCAATGCTCTTGCTGCTTGGGGAACTGAGCCTTCCCTTTGCATTTCCCACCTTCCCAGAGCATAAAGACTTCTTTCTGGGTGCACTTGAAGGATGTGAGCCATGAGCAAGCAGCATTGCAATAGCAGGTTGCTTCTTAGGAAGAAGGGACTCAGCAGAAAGATGTTTAAGAATCTCAGTTTGACATGGGGAAGGAATATCCTCTTCCAGGCAGAGGACTGTTTGACATGGGGAAGGAATATCCTCTTTCAGGCAGAGGACTGAAGATGCTGGCTGTGTCTCTCCAGTTATCACTCTCTCCCTTTGAGAAGTCTTAAAAGACTTAAAAAACTCTGATGTATTAATGATGAAAACAGCAGGTCAGAAAACATGTGATAAAAGCATTCAGATTAGCGAAGTGAAAAAAGACAGAATGGTTTTCTCAAGAGAAAAACCTGAATTCACAAAAACATGTGGTCCTAATAGTTTGATTATTTTCAAAAGGTATTCCTGCCTTTTTCCTGTGAGGTTTTTTTCTATCTCATAGAGGTTGCCATTCCAAATTTCCAAGAAAAAAATAGGGTTTGCATGAGTGAAAAATCACCTTGATTGTTTTCTAATCCACCTACTTATTCATATAAACGTACAGAAAAATAAAATACTTTTATTTTCTGAAAAAGCTGTGAGATACCCACATTTATTTTAAATTAAGGCCTTAACTCAAAGCAACCATTTACATCCATACTATCCACATACCAGAATTTCCTGCTTGTTTCAAAATGTCCTCAAACATGCAGCCTATTGTTTTTAACTCTCGGATGTCTCAGTGCTTCACAAGATCACAGGTAGAGCATGGTTCAGGCTAGCTTTGCTCACAGGAAACTGCCAGAGTACTTCTTATACGGTGACTATCTCATAGGCAGAATTTCTCAAAGCTTAAGGAAGCCCATTCCAGTGAGACTAGTCAAGCTGGACAGATGCCTGTACCTGCTTCTGGCAGTGTCCATGCTGCCACACTGTCTCAGAATTTCAGGGCACACCAAAAGGTATTTACCATTGACAGGAGCCGAGAGGCAAGAACACACTCCTCATAGAATCATAGAATCACAGAATCATAGAATAGTTTGGGTTGGAAGGGACCTTCAAAGGTCGTCTAGTCCAACCACCCTGCAATGACTAGGGACATCTTTGACTAGATCAGGTTGCTCAGAGCCCCATCCAGACTGGCCTTGAATGTCTTCAGGGATGGAGCATCTACCACCTCTCTGGGCAACATGTTCCAGTACTTTAATATCCTTAATGTAAAAAATTTCTTCCTTATGTCTAGCCTGAATCTCCCCTCCTTTAGTTTAAAACCATTACCCCTTGTCCTGTCATAACATGCCCTTCTGAAAGATTTGTCCCCATCTTTCTTATAGGCCCCTTTTAAGTACTGAAAGACCAAAATATGGTCTCCCCAGAGCCTTCTCCAGGCTGAACAACCCCAACTCTTTTAGCCTGTCCTCATAGGAGAGCTGTTCCATCTCTCTGATCATTTTTGTGGCTCTCCTCTGGACCCTCTCCAACAGGTCCATGTCTTTCCTGTGCTGAGGGCTCCAGAGTTGGATGCTGTACTCCACGTGGGGGGCTCAGCAGAGCAAAGTAGAGGGGCAGAATCACTTCCCTTGACAAGCTGGCCACGCTCCTTTTGATGAAGCCCAAGATACAATTGGCCTTTTGGGCTCCAAGTGCACATTGCCGGCTCACGTCCAGTCTTTCATCTACTAGTACCCCCAAGTCCTTCTCCACAGGGTTGCTCTCACTCCCATCATCCCCCAGCCTGTACTGATACAGAGGGTTGCCATGACCCAGATGCAGGACCTTGCAGTTGATCTTGCAGAACCTCATGATGTCCACATGGGCCCACTTCTTGAGCTTGTCCGGGTCCCTCTGGATGGTAACCTGTCCCTCAGGTGTGTCAACTGTACCACTCAGCTTGGTGTCATCCGCAAACTTGCTGAGGGTGCACTCGGTTTTCTTTGTTGCCTTGGTCTCTCATTTTTACCCATAAGCTTTCAACCTGCTTGTGGCTATTCTGCAGAGACAGCTCTTCACACTCTATCCCTCTCTTGATTTAGAGGGTAACCCCTCACCCCTTCCTTCCTTGCCTGTCCCTTCTGAATAGCCTGTAGCCATTGATAGCTGCACTCCAGTCATGGGATCTGTCCCACCAAGTTTCAGTAATGGTCACTAGTTCGTAGCCTTCTAGTAGAACAATGGCTTCCAACTCCTCCTGTTTGCTGCCCATGTTGCGTGCTTTGGTGTAGAGGCAATTCAGTTGGGCTGTTGGCTGCATCACCTTTTGTCACAGAGGCACCCCAAAGTCAGTTTTAGATAGACAATAAGTTCCAAAACAGACTATTCTAGCCAGAAATGTGTAGCCAATAAACTGACTAGAAACAGGGTTTATACAATTATTTAGCACTCCAACAACATAAAATACAGGTTTGGCAATCAGTTGAGGAGATTATTGGGGTACAACAGCAAAAGAATAATGAGGATCCACAATGTACATGCATACACTCGCGGCGATTAGGAATGATGCATACCAGGACGCAGACAGAAATTCACGCAGAGATCTTGTTCAGGAAGGAGCGCAGAGCCTGGTCAAGCAGAGAGCTGACCTAGGCCTAGGCTGCTTTCTTTATTCACCATTGACAATTTATAGGATTTACAGGTACCGGCCTGGACTAAGATATTTACAAAAGGTGTTTTTCCACTAATTGTTACTAAGAACACACTAAACTGATGTGATGTTTGTCTCACTTGTTTTTCCTCTCATTCACAGACAAGGCCCAAGGACATTCACACATCCCATGCACTTGGGAGCGGTTATCCAGCCCGAGATACCATTCTCACGAGTCTGGGCTATAACTTTTTACAATTACGAGAAACGTACTTCAAAGTAATCTGTCCAAGGCCCTTTATATATTATTGTGTTAGTATTATGTCTTCGACTGTCGAAATGGTCATGTTAGTATTGATCTTCCTTTATCATTCAGATGGCTGGAACCACACATCTTGCTTTCCCACATCTTACTTTCCAACATACACTCACAAGAAACAAAACCAGAGGCCTCTCACTCCAGGGTACCCGCAATAAATAATCACTCGCCTGGGTTAGGCAAGGACTCATTCAAGGATATATCCAGTAAATAACCACTCACCCGAACGAGGAGGTGAGGCGCTCTCAATCCTGGGAAGTCTCCTTAGACAGCGTCCCAGTCTAAGGGGAGGGCTCCAGTTCACAGACTCACTGCTCCAAGAAGACCACTCCAAAGGGGGCCTCAGGCAGAGACCCTGTTTTATAGTCTGGTAAGAACTGGCTGTGGGCATTACAACATAGTCCTGAAGCTTTGCAGCTACTCTGGGCACCTTCTTTGTTGAGGACCCTGTCAACTGACTGAGGGTCCCACTCCTCCTGCCCCACCAGCTGGGTGGAGGTCAAGTCACCCTGCTCCGTGGTAGGGGAGGATGTGACTGTGGCTGTCAGCACCTTGGTACCACCCTAGGTGTGTACCTGGGGGTAGGCACAGTGGGGCACAAAAGATGCTAAAGAGCCATCAGCTGCCTCATTGAAGGCTTGGATCTCAGGGGGATGTACAACTGCCACTCCTTTTCAGAGGAACACCCCTTAATTCCAAGTATTTCACTGGTGTTTCCCTGTTGGCCTCTGTTACCTCAGGAGTCTCTGGCTCATCTCCATAAGAGTTCAAGTGTGCTCCAGTTAGGCCAACAAGTCTCAAGACCACCAGCTGAGGGTCCTTGCTAGCACTCCACCCCTCTGTCCTTGGTGTCTGGTCCCACAGATTGTTGCAGGTGAGCCTGATATCACCCCCCTCCCCCATCATGTCTATTTTAAAGCTCTGTTGATGAGCCCCGCTAGCTCATGTGCAAAGACCCTCTTCCCCATTTGAGAAAGGTGAATTCCATGCAACACCAGCAAACCCAGTTCTGTTTAGACCATCCCATTATCAAAAAAGCCAAAACTGTGATGGTGACAACAGCCATGGAGCCATGTATTAATAGACTATGTCCATCTATTTCTTCTAATGTCACTGCCCACAAGTGGAAGGAGAGAGGAGAAAATAACCTGTGCTCCTAATTCCCTTAACAACCATCTCAAGGCTCTGAAGTCTCCTTTGATCACCGTTGGACTACGTGTTGCAATTTCATCATCACCCACGTGGAAGACCAGTAATGGGTAGTAGTCCAAGGGCCATACCAGGCTAGGACATATCCTAGGGATGTCCTTTACCTGGGCCTTTACCAGGAAGGCACAGACCTCCCTAAGAGGAGGGTCTGTCCAGCATATTGGACCCTCTCTGCCCTTCAGAAGGGAGTCACCTACAAATTTAACACTTCTTTTCTTCCTTGTGGAGGTGGTTGTAACACAGGGGGTAGGCCTTTTTGATCCTGTCAGCACCTGTGGTGTAGATGGACCCTTGTTTTCCTCATCCATTGACTGGCCTTCTACATCCAGAGCCTCATACCTGTTGTACAGAGGCACCTGGGAAGGCGAGGTGGACAAGGGGGGCTTTCACCTGCCACTCTGAGCGTAGACTCGCTTCATAGAACCATAGAATCATTTTGGTTGGAAGAGACCCTCAATATCATCGAGTCATACAAAATCACAGAATCAACTGGGTTGGAAAAGACCTCAGAGAGCATCAAGTCCAACCCTTGGTCCAACTTCAGTCCATTTACTAGATCATGGCACTAAGTGCCATGTCCGATCTCAATTTAAAAACCTCCAGGGACAGTGAGTCCACTACCTCCCTGGGCAGGCCATTCCAATGCCTGACCACTCTCTCTGTAAAGAATTTCTTTCTAATATCCAGCCTAAATTTCCCCTGGCAGAGTTTAAGCCCATGCCCCCCTGCCCTATTGCTAACTGCCTGGGAGAAGAGACCAATCCCCATCTGGCTATAACTTCCCTTCAGGTAGTTACAGAGAGTGATGAACTCTAGCACTAAACCGTGTCCCTAAGAACCTCATCTATACGCCTTTTAAAAACCTCTAGGGATGGTAGCTCCACCACTTCCCTGGACAGCCTTGTATGTGCTGCGTGATGGCACTCAGGATGATCTGCTCCGCGACCTTTCCCAGCACCGAGGTTAGACTAACAGGCCTGTAATTCCTTGGATCCTCCTTCCAGCCCTTCTTGTAGTTGGGTGGCACATTTACCAAGTTTCAGTCAACTGGGACCTCCCCAGTTAGCCAGGATTGCTGATAGATAATGGAAAGTGGCTTAGTGATCACCTCCACCAGCTTCCTCAGCACCCTTGGGTGTATCCCATCTGGCTCCATAGACTCTTGGGTGTCCAAGTGGTGTAGCAGGTCACAAAACATTTCCCCTTGGATTATTTGGGCTTTGTTCTGCTCCCCATCCCTATCTTCTGGCTCAGGGGGCTGGGTACCTGGAGCACAACTCTTCTGACTATTAAAGACTGAGGCAAAGAAGGCATTTCCCTCATCTTCTGTCACTATGTTTCCCCCTGCATCCATTGGGGGATGGAGATTCTCCTTAGTTCTCCTTCTGTTGCTGATGTATTTACAGAAACATTTTTTGTTGCCTTTTACAACTGTAGCTAGGCTCAGCTCTAGTTGGGCTTTGGTCCTTCTAAATTTATCCCTGCATAACTTCATGGCATTCTTGTATTCCTCTAGAGTAGCCTGCTCCTCCTCCCAAAGTTTATAATTATCTTTTTATTCTAAGTTCCAGACGCAGCTCTCTGTTCAGCCAGGTCAACTTTCTTCTCCTTCGTCTTGACTTTTGCACATCGGGACAGCCTGCTCCTGTGCTTTTAATATTACCTTCCTGGACTCCTTTGTCCTTCAGGACTTCCTCCTGATGGACCCTGCCAACCAGCCTCCTACACAGATCAAAGTCTGCCCTTCGCAAGTCCAAAGTAGCAGTTCTGCTGATCACCCTTTGAACTTCTCCAAGAACAGAAAACTCAGTCATTTCATGATCACTGTGCCCAAGGCGACCTCCATCTGACACGTTGCCCACAAGTCCTTCTTTATTTACAAACAACAGATCCAATGGGGCTGTGTTAGGAAGTTGTCTTCCATACACTCCAGGAGCCTCCCAGACTGCTTCCTGTCTGCTGTGTTGTACTTCCAACAGACATCTGGTAGGTTGAAGTCCCCCATAAGAACAAGGGCTAGCGATCGGGAGGCTTCTCCCAGCTGCCTGCAAAATATTTCATCTGCCTCTTCATCCTGTTTGGGTGGTCTGTAACAGACTCCCACCAGGATATCCGACTTGTTGCCTTTCCACTTGATTCTTAACCATAGACACTCAACCCTGTCATCACCCTCATCATGCTCTAGACAGTCAAAACACTCCCTAACATACAGAGCTACCCCTCCTCCTCTCTTTCCTTGCCTATCCCTTCTGAAGAGTTTATAGCCATCTAATGCAGCACTCCAGTTGTGAGAGTCATCCCACCATGTTTCTGTGATGGCAATTATATCATAGTTTTTCTGACTCACAAGGGCTTCCAGCTCTTCTTGTTTGTTGCCCATGCTGCGTACATTCATATAGATGCACTTCAGCTGGGCCATTGATCCTGCTACCTTTTTCTGGTGAGAAGCCCTAATTCCTTTGTGGCCGTCCTCAAGTGTTTCCATGGTTTCTAACACATCAATAACCCTTGGGTTTCTCCTACTGCATGGCTCTGCATCCTCTACCTGCACTGGGATCACAGACCAAAGGGCCTCACTAGCACCCCTCCCCTCAAATGCCACCCTTGGGTATGCCTCTACAACACCTGGTTTCCTCCCCTTCCTCCTTCAAATCTAGTTTAAAGCTTTCTCAATGAGCCCTGCGAACTCCTGCCTCAGGATCCTTTTCCCCTTTTGAGACATTGTATTTGTTGCTAGTAGGCCAGGTGCCATGTAAGCCTACCCATGACTAAAAAAACAAAATTCTGCTGGTGACACCAGTCTCGCAGCCAGGAATCGATCCATTCACCCCTTGCCCTACTGTCTTCTGTCTAGTGGGGGAAGGATACAGGAATCCCTTGATCTTAGTTTCTTACTGATGGCTTTTCCTGTCTCAGGCAGGCCAGAGCTTGATCTCACCAGTCTATTTCCTTCTCCAACTCCCTGATGCTTCTTACCTTTTTACTTCCTCTCTCATCTCTACCACAAGGCTGAGAAGGTCATCTGCCTGGTCACACCTCACAAAGCTGTTATCTCTATTGCCATCCCATACCAGTGAAAGGCTCTGGCACTCCCTGCAGCCTGAGGTCTGGATGTCTGCATGTTTCTGTGACAGCTCTGTCTGGGCTGCTTCATCTTTCCTGGCAAGTGCAGGGGACATACCTTTGCCCCAGGTGGAATCAGGCTCCTTCTGCAAGAGTGATAACTACCAACTGAATTAATCTCAAGTTGGCAGAGCTTCCCCACCCATCCTGCACGCCCTTCCTGCACAAACTGCTGCACTAAATGCCACTCCTCTGTTTGCCCACCCTGTCCACTGTACTCCTGGTCGCCTGTGCTCCCTAGAACTGTGTTTAAATCTCTTGCAGTTGCTCCTGGCAACACTCAAGCCTTGTCAGCCCCTCTTGTGAGAACTGCTGCTTCCCGGCGCAAATGCCACAGCATTGCCTTGGGTTTCCCTGGTTCTGGGAGCACCGCTGTCCGCTTCGATCTAGTGCTCAGTCGCAGAACTAGCTGTTTTAATTTATTCTGTCAGCAAATCTGTAAAAGCTACATTTTCACTAATGCTAGTGTTTGCATTAGTGCTGCAGTGCAGGGAGAGCTGCATTTTCCAAATTATGTTGCTTGATGTCATTTGACTTCTCAAATTGTTGCAGTATTTATTTGCAAAAGTAGTGATCAGTGCTCTAATCTGCAAAAACAAAGGCACGGCATTCTGATTCATAGAATCATAGAATGTCCTGTATTGGAAGGGACCCACAGGGATCATTGAGTCCAACTCCTGTCCCTGCATAGGACAACTCCACAGTTCACACCATGTGTCTGAGAGCATTGTCCAGTATCTTCTTGAATACTGTCAGGCTTGGGGCCGTGACTACCTCCCTAGGGAGCCTATTCCAGTGCTCCACCACCCTCTGGGTGAAGAACCTTTTCCTAACATCCAACCTAAGCCTCCCCTGGCATATCTTACTGCAATTCTTTTGGGTTCTGTCATTGGTCACTGAAGAGAAGACTTCGGCACCTACCCTTCCTCCTCCTCCTCCTCTAGTGAGGAAGCTGTAGATGGCAATGAGGTCTCCTCTTCTGCAGGCTGAACAAACCAAGTGACTTTAACCACTCCTCATACATCTTCCCTTTCAAACCCTTCACCAACTTCCTAGCTTTCTTCTGGAAACTCTCTAGTAGCTTAATATCTTTTTTATACTGTGACGCCCAGAACTGCACACAGTACTCCAGGTGAGGCCACACCAGTGCCGACTAGAGTGGGACAATCACCTCCCTTGCCCGGCTGGCAATACTGTGCTTGATGCACCCCAGGACATGACTGGCCCTCTTGGCTGCCAGGGCACAGTGTTGGCTCATGTTCAACTAGCTGTCGATCCTTCTCTTGCTTACTAAGCAATCCCTCAAGTCCTGAGTCCAAGTCATTTATGAAGACATTGAAGAGTGCTGGCCCTAAGATGGATCCCTGTGGAACCCCGCTAGTGACTGGTTGCCAGCCCAATGTAACCCCATTTACTAGAACCTTTTGAGCCCAGCCCATCAGCCAATTGGTCACCTGTTGTATTGTGTGTTTACTCAGCTGTATGCTGGACATCTTGTCCAGGAGAATACTATGAGAGACAGGATCAAAGGCTTTACTGAAATCCATCACGTCAACAGGCTTCCCTTGGTCGACTAGGTGGGTAACCTTGTTGTAGAAAGAAATTAAGTTTGTTAAGCAGGACTTTCCTCTCATGAATGCATGGTGGCTGGGACCAATGACTGCGTTGTCATTCAGATGTTTTTCAATAACTCCCAGAACAATCTTCTCCATGATTTTGCCAGAAACAGAAGTGAGGCTGATGGGCCTGTTGTTGCCAGGGTCATCCCTGTTGCCCTTCTTGTAGATTGGGACAACATTTGCCAGCTTCCAGTCATCCGAAACCTTTCCAGATTCCCAGGAGCATTGAAACATCATGGAGAGAGGTCTCACTCTGACATCAGCCAGCTCTTTAAGCACCCTTCGATGAATCCCATCAGGCCCCATCAACTTGCAGGGATTTAGCTGAAGTAGCAAAGTACAAGTTCCAAATTGATTGGGGCTTTATTATTCTCACAGCCATGGTTTTCTAGCCCAGGGTTATGGGGACAGCCCAGGGTTATGTGGGCTGCCACTGTGTGCCTTGCTCCTCAGTCCATGATGCTATAGGAGACAAGTCCATGATGCTATAGGAGACAGTGATGACTTTTTCTCTTCATCATTCCCCTGGAAAGCACCTGGATATGGTTCTCTAGACACCTATCTGTCACTCTCACCTGGTTGTAAGTGTCATGTACTGATAAGGATAATGGCCAAAACATTGAGGCAAAACCGGTTCATCCAGCCACAGAAAATGATACATTCAGTATAGGGTGAACTGAGATTTACGTATCAATGACAAGCTAACGAACCACAGCCCAGGTCAACTGGAAGATACAGGAGGTAGGGGAGAGCACATAGCTCCACCTTCTGACATGCCCAGCGTAGCACAAAGGGAAAAGCTGAGACCCTTCAACATGGCCCGAGACTTGTCGATCTTTCGCAATCACCCCTTCCCCCCAGACTTTTCTCTCTTTCACAATAACACCTTCACAAAAGACCAAAAGTTATGCAAGCAGGCAACCCAGAGGGCTATAAAGGTCCACCTTGTGCAAGCACTGGCAGAGCCCACCCACCATCCTGAGGACCACTCTGCCCATCAGCCTCACCACATGAACTGAACAAGACACCAGAGGATGCCGCACATCACTGGACCCAAGACTGCAAACTCCATCACACATAAAGCAGAGACATAAGGATGGTGAAATCTTTTCTTTCTTTCCTATACTTCTACCTTTTTGCTTTCCTTTTTATATGTAACATAGTAACATAAGATTTAGAGCTCTGCATATGCCACAAACTTTTAATGTTTACCCATCGAACCTACAATAACTTAAATCCTTCTGCCACCAAATCATACACCATTTGGGCCAAGTTGCAAAATAAAAGCCTTTTTTTTTTTTGTGGACCTTAAGTACTGCGTGTACTGTTTTCCAACCTGGGGGGGACCCACGAACCTGAGTCACTTCTCCCCCACTCATACCTGAGGGTGGAACGTGACAATAAGACAGTAAGCAGCCTCAGGAAAGAAGGTGGGGATGCTGGTGCTGCCATTGCTCCTGCTTGGACACCCACAGCATCATGAAGAATTTTGGAAAGACTGTCAGAATCATGGGCATTAGTCTGATGAGCAACTTCCAGCATAACTATAGCTCTTAAAAAAGTAGAAAAACTGAGACATGACTTTTAGCTGCTCAAAGGAGAAGTGCCAAACTTGTGGAAGGAAAAACAAACAAATAAAAAAAGGCAAGCTGCGAAGCAGAAAATAAACCTATTCAATCTGTGTTTAACTTCACTGTGCCGCAACAGAAAAGGCTTCTCTGTACCTCCACCTCTCTGGGTCCCAACCAGTGCCTGTATCCCATGTTATCCTCAAGATGGAGGTGGCCCTGGGAGGCTGAACTCTGCTGTGGTGTCTGCATGTTGGTTCACATCTAGAAGGGGCCTTGAGAGGAAGACTGGGTTTGAGACATATGCATGGGAAGGAAAAAAGGAACATGTCATCTCACTACACTGCAGATCTCTATATTTGTACAGAATAATTTGACCCCAATGCCTTCACTGAGTCTGAGTTGTTGACTGAGTCTGACCTAGGTAGCCTTAGTTGCTGCATAGCTAATAGCACAAATAACCACTCCAGAAGAAATCAACTCCTGCCATTGTGTGAGGTTAATGTAGTCCCGCATTTCTTGCTCTGAAACCCTACATGTAATTCAACAGCTTCCAGTCTGTCCTTAGGGGTTAACTAACAAAGTTGGGATTAAGACAAGAAGATGATCTCCCACCAGGAGCAAGACCAAATAGTCAGAAAGGCTATGAAGTGCTGTTTCATGGGCAAATCCAGGCACTGCAGAGTGATTTTCTCATGTCAGACCTGTAGGATTGTAAATAAGGAGAGAGACTGGCGTCAGTAGAGCGACTCCAAGAGGTCATTGCACAAGAAATATCCCACCCACAGCCGGGATATCTAGATAACTAAGCTCTTATTAGAGTCAACAGAGAAGCAACGGATATAGTATATAAGAAATACAAAATGGTTCATCTGACCTATGAGTGATTTGGGAGACACACAGTGGTACCTATAGCCTCCAGTTCATGAGGAAGCAGAGGGCAGCTCCTTATGCCATCAGGCCTTGAACCAGCACTGGAAAGATGATCACAGAATGTTAGGAATTGGAAGGGACCTCAAAAGATCATCTAGTCCAATCCTTCTGCCAGAGCAGGAACACCTAGATGAGGCTACACAGGAAGGTGTCCAGGTGGGTTTTGAATGTCTCCAGAGAAGGAGACTCCACAACCTCCCTGGGCAGCCTGTTTCAGTGTTCTGTCACCCTTACTGAGAAGAAGTTTCTTCTCATATTCAAGTGAAACCTCCTATGTTCCAGTGGGCACCAATTGCCCCTTGTCTTATCATTGGTTGTCACCGAGAAGAGCCTGGCTCCATCCTCATGACACTCACTCTTTACATGTTTATTAACATTAATGAGGTCAGTCTCCTCCAAGCTAAAGAGACCCAGCTCCCTCAGCCTTTCCTCATATGGGAGATGCTCCACTCCCTTCATCATCTTCCTGGCCTTGCACTGGACCCTCTCCAGCAGTTCCTGTCCTTCTTGAACTGAGGGGCTCAGAACTGGACACAATATTCCAGATGCTGTCGCACCAGGGCAGAGTAGAGGGGGAGGAGAACCTCTCTCGACCTACTAACCACCCCCCTTCTAATCCACCCCAGGATGCCATTGGCCTTCTTGGCCACAAGGGCACAATGCTGGCTCATGGTCATCCTGTTGTCCACCATGACCCCCAGGTCCCTTTCCCCTACACTGCTCTCTAACAGGTCATTCCCCAACTTATACTGGAACCTGGGGTTGTTCCTGCCCAGATGCAAGACTCTACACTTGCCTTGTTATATTTCATTAAATTTTTCCCTGTCCAACTCTCCGGCCTGTCCAGGTCTCACTGGATGGCAGCACAGCCTTCTGGCATGTCAGCCACTCCTCACAGTTTTATGTCATCAGCAAATTTGCTGACAGTGCACTCTATTCCCTCATCCGAGTCATTGATGAAAATACTGAATAGTACTCATCCCGGTACTGAACCTTGAGGTACTCCATAGACACTTGTCTGTCCATCCCATATACCCATTTTTTTTTCCCCATTGCTGTTACCACAGCAATAATTGCCTGATATGCTATTACAGATGTTGTTACACAGATGCTGTTTGCCTTACAAGAATCTTTAGGATACATGTCAGGTTAGTAAAGATTCAGGTTCAGTTTTGATTTAGAATTAGAGTTAGGGTTAAGGTTAGAGTTAGGTTTAGAGTTAAGGTTTATGATTAGGTTTGGGGTAGGGACAAGGTTGGGTAACTGTTAGGGTAAGGTTTAAGATAAAAGGTTTAGTTAAGGGTTATGTTGGGAAGAATTTGTGTTCCCAAGTTGCCATGAATGTACCCCCTTCATTCTTCTTTCCCCCAGCTTTTACTGATAAGCATGAAATCTGTCCTGGTTTTGTTAAAAACAAGACCAGTTCTCTTTTAGTGATTTTTCCTTTCAGCTAAGTTCTTCTAGGTGGCTGTACTTTTCTGAGTTTTAGCCTGCATATTTTTCCTCGGATGCTGTACTTGATGCTGAAAAGCAGCTCATGTTTAGATTTATTACTATAGTCGCCAAGAAAGATTGATAAGATTTCTCACGTTCCATTGTGAGAGGGGCATGTTTGAGGAGGGGTGGATGGAACAGGTGACTAGAACTGACCAACTGAGGATCAACTGAGTATTCCATCACATAATCGTCATACCCCCTATATAAGAGGGTCATCACGAGGGTCAAGCTCTCTTCGACCATGGCTGGCATCTAGAGAGGACCTTGTCTGTCTGCCTGAGATTCTACAGGCCTCAGGCCCTGCATCCCTGCTACCAGTTTCCGGTTTGCTGTGAAGTCCTGCCCATGACTTCCGGGGGCCTGACCTGCACCTGCTGGAGCCACGCCAGCTCCGCACACCCAGCTCCGCCGCTGCTGGAGTGACGCCAACTCCACATCGAGCCTTCAAAATTGGTTTTGTATATTGTATATATTCTCTATTTATTTGTAGCATTAGTAAAACCCTTTAAAACCTTCCAACTTGAAGTCTAAGTCTCTCTTCCTTCCCTCTTGTCTTTCCTATCATCTTTCCAGTTTAAAGCAAGGGGGTGGCAGGAGGTAGGAGGGTAACAGGGAGCGTCTGCCACAGTTTATTGCCGCTTTGCCTTAAACCTTAACAAAATCATATGGTCTGTAAGATCCCTTTAGTCAGTTGGTGTCAGCTGTTCCAGCTGTGTCCCCTCCCAGCCTCTTGCCCACCCCCAGCCTACTTGCTGGCAGGGCAGTATGAGAAGCAGAAAAGGCCTTGACACTGTGCAGGCACTGTTCAGCAATAGCTAAAACATCCCTGTGTTATCAACGCTGTTTTGGTCACAAATCCTAAGCATGGTACCATACAGCTTCTATGAAGAAAAATAACTCTACCCCAGCCAGACCCAATACACTGAATCTCCCATTCCATGGCATTTCTGATAGCAGTTCTGTCTCATTCCCTGTCCATTGCAGACCAACCATCTGCAATACAAATGTGGGTGCCAAATGAACTCTAATAGCCTTGCAGAAGTAGTTAGACCTCAAAGAGACCAGCAGTGCCTCAGGTGGGTCTTCCCCTCCCCAAGATATTATTCCTCAACTAGAGTTTTTAGGATCCATGAATGGCGAATATAGAAATCTGGTCATCCTCTGAGGATGAGACGGAAAGACTTGAGAGCTTCTTAACTTTTCAGTTAGTGGTTAGCCAGGGGCTGGCAGTCTGCAGAGATGTGAGAGAGGGTGGAGGGAACAAGAAGCAAGAGGGAACAGAGGGTGGAGGGAACAGAAGCAAGCTGATGGTTGAGGGCTTTAGCAAATCTCTACAAGCGTGTATGAGGCCAGAAATGTAAAGCCGTTGATGTCTGTTGGTGGAGGAAGTGTGCACTGGGAATGTGGCTGAATGCCTATGCACAAACCAGGATACAAGGAAGTTTGGGACTGGGACATCTTAGGTGATTGAAGAGCATTAGCAGGGCAATGAAAGAAGCCAGACAGGTTGTGGGAAACTCAAAGACATTGCCAAATCCCCAGAAACTCGCAGATTTTTGTTTAAAGCAATAACATCTGCTACCACCACTCTCTCTTCACAGTGACCCCAGGAAGGTCCCTGGGCAGTGCATGGGGGACAGAATCTCCTTTATCAGGCCCTGGGGCTCAGGGCTTGGCCATTCTGGTGCTAAACAAACATCAGAGAGTTGCATGGCATCAGAACCACCCATACTTTGCCTTTGCTACCTGAAAGCAGTGTTTCCAAGTTTTCGCTTAAACAGTCCTCAGGTATGGGCTCCTCCAATGGTCATTGCCTTGACAGCCTTATCAGTGATAGCCCTCAGTGGGGCCCACAACACCCCCAGAAACTTGGGGTTTCTGCCTTTTTGCTTCTTTACAGGCTTGTTCATTCTTTCAGTATTTGCACTTCCGGAACTTGGAACTAGAGGGCTCATGAACATGCAAAAGGCCCTAACAAGCCAAGTCCGTGTGCATAATTTTCCTTAAGCCTTCAAGACTTCTGTGGCTAATTAGAGAGAGAGATGACTCAGTCCGCAAGGTCAGCTGATCAGAGCCAGCGCAGCCGGAGCCTCGTCAACAGATCCCGAAGTACAGAGGGGTTCTGGGACTTGGCAGCACCTGGCAGCTCTTGTGAAAGTGACTGACATGGCGTGGGCATTGCCACGGTAATGGCGATCACACTCCCGCCCCTAGCCTTGAAAAAGCCTCAGGGAAGGCAGCAACAAGTCACTGCTCACCAGGTGCTGGGAAGCGAGTGAGTACCACCCACACTGTGCTGCAGCAGTGGGCATGGTAGCTTGTGCAGCAGGGAGCAGAGGTTGTTCCCCTCTTGCTTGGTAGACCATCTCACCTATTGGTACTCTCCCAGACTGCAGCTTACCATAGTCTCCTCCAGACAGAGACCTTGTCCCAGAAAGACTGTGGTGACCCAGACAGAGGACCTGCCCCAAACTGTGGCTGTTCAGGTCTCTGCCTGCAGGGAGTGCCAGAGCCTCCTGCTGCCGGGGGAGGGAAGCAGTCATTCCACCTGCATGAGGTGTGAGAAGGTGGAAGATCTGCTCAGCATGGTGATGAAACTTAAGGAGGAGGTCGAGAGACTGAGGACCATCAGGGAGTGTGAGAAGGAGATTGACTGGTGGGGTAACTCCCTGGCGTGCCAGCCAGAAA
The DNA here is from genome assembly GCF_036013475.1 of Columba livia. NCBI lineage: Eukaryota > Metazoa > Chordata > Aves > Columbiformes > Columbidae > Columba > Columba livia. The sequence goes on along the minus strand of NC_088641.1, from coordinate 21,610,925 downwards.
GGCCCCAGGGAGATAGTCCCCAAAAGGTGATGGACTTCCCACCCTGTTGGGCAGAGGGGGAAGACCTGGCACAGCCCCTGCCCTGATGCTGCGGGCAGAGGTAGGGGACCAAAAAGATGAGGAGGCTTGGAAGCAAGATCCAGTTCAGCGTTACAGGCAACCCTCCTTGCTACCTGTTTTGCTTCCCCAGGTTCCCCTCCATAATAGGTTTGAGGCCCTGGATCTTGAAGGAGAGATAGGTGAGGATGTGGTGGAAAGCCCGCCTATGAGGTCACATAGGAAGAGGCAGTTGATTCCACACCTCAAGACTGCCTCCGATAAGAAAGAAAGAAGGGTAGCTGTAGCAGGCGATTCCCTTCTGAGAGGGACGGAGGGCCCAATATGCAGAGTTGACCCTCATCATAGGGAAGTGTGTACTCTACCTGGAGCCTGGATCAGGGATATCACCTCAACCTAGTGCACTCAGTGGACTACTACCTCCTACTGATCTTTCAGACAGGTGGGGAGGAAACTGCATCCTGTAGTCTGAGGGGAATGAAGAAAGACTTCAGGGCCTTGGGATGGTTGGTGAGAAAGTCTGGGGCTCAAGTTATTTTCTCTTCCCTCCTTCCACTTTCAGGTGACGATGTGGGATGGAACAGAAGAATCCAGTCCATAAATGCTTGGCTATGAGACTGTCATGGAGGCACCCCGAGGTTGGTTTAAGGGACAACAGGGTCCAAAACAACTTTTATTAAACCAGTGAGAAAGAGGGTTTTAGCACTCCAAAAGTGACTTGAATACAGGTTCGGATATCAGTTCAGGAAAATTATTTAGGGGCAGCAACTAATAATTCAGGAGGTCCATAGTGTGCATACACGTGGCATCACCAAAACAATGCCAGAGCCGCCCCTGAGTCTGGGAAGAGTACATACTTGCCTGAACACGGTGTGGGATTATTTTAAAGGGATACACGTACTCGTATTGAGTACGGAAAGTGTACACTCGCGATTCTGCGAGGGTAAATTTATAATACACTCGCAATCCTGCGAGGAGAAATACACGTGAAAATGTGCATGGAATATTACACGTGCTTATGTGGAAGCAATACACCCGCAATTATGCGAGGATTAATTTTACACATGCTCCTATTGAGCTCGGAAAGTACGCGTGCAAATGTGCACGGAAAGTTACACGTGCTTATGTGGAAGCACGGGAGGAAAATACACCCGCGATTATGCGAGGATTAATTTTACACATGCTCGTATTGAGCTCGGAAAGTACACGTGCATATGTGCATGGAAAGTAGATACACTCGCAATCCTGCCAGGAGAAATTTTACTCACACACGTGGCGGCAAGGCAAGAAGAGTCTCCATCCTGGGGGGGTTTGCTCTCGGTGGCAGCATCTGGCTCATGCTCCAAGAGATAGTGTGTAAGCCGCACATCTCGACGAGAGTCCCGTTTTTTATAGCCTGATAAGATCTGAATGTGGGCATTCCAGAAGCTTCTCTGCACCCCCACCCTGGCTGTGAGGGTGCCCCTGAAGCCTCCAAACATCCCCCACACTGGCCGTGGATGCCCAGCAGCTCCCTGGTGCCTCGGCACTCCTTTCTCCTAACGGCCCTGGCCAGGGTGCTCTGGGGCCAAACAAAAGAAGCTGTTAGCCTCAAACAGCAGAGAGAGAAGGAGTTGTGTCTACTCCTTCCATATCAAAGGAGGGAGGGTGAGAGAGGGGGGTTTACATTCTGCCACACAGGGAGAGGTTATTTCTGGAATAGAACAAAATGAAGATGAAGAACAGTCAGAGGAGGAAGGACAGGGTCCTTCTAAAACAATGCAATCAGTAAAGGAAGAGGTAATAATGCACTCCTTATCCATGAAGGAGTTGAGGACTGTGAAACAAGATTTTAGCCGTCATGAAGTTGAGCCAATTGTCACTTGGCTCATACGATGCTGGGATAGTGGGGCCAATAGTTTGCAATTAGATGGCAATCAAGCCAGTCAATTGGGATCCCTAGCCAGATATGGTGGCATTGATAAAGCAATTGCAAAGAAGAAACAAAATCAAAACCTCTGGAGGCGAAACCTGTCAGCAGTAAAAATCAGGTACCCTTTAAAAGATGATATCATATGCCACCCAACCAAATGGACTGCCATGGAGAAAGGTATTAGGTATCTGAAAGAAGTTACTGTGTGAGAGATAATATACAGTGACCCACAGACAATTATAGATCCTGATGAAGTGCCATGTACTCGAGGTATACTGCGCAAGTTTGTGCAGAGTACACCACTGACCTATACCCACACTTTAGGATTATTCACCATTTCAGCGAGAGACCAGCCATCAACTGTGGATGTAGTAGCAAACGTGTTGCGGCACGTCTTCTCCCTTACAAGCCTGTGTCTCAGCTGTGGAGAAACTGTGTGACAAATTGTCCAAGAGGAGGATAGATTCTACTCGTCACCTGCATGGGCCTGAGTCACAGCTGTTCAGAGATGATGCCCTTCTGCAGCACCAGCTGGAGAGAAACAGAACATGTCACGAGGTGAATTATTTTTTTCCTGCATGACCAGGGGGAAGATATGAGTAACTGGCATGGAAAACCCACTGCTGACCTAGAGGCGCGAGTACGTGAACTGAAAAAGAAAGCTCTCAAAAGAAAAGCTGCTCCAGTTTCCAGTGGGAGGCTTTCCAGCCAGAGTAGGAGGGATTCTTGTGTCTCCCTACCAGAGTCAAGTCAAGAGAATTAGGGGGGCCCTGCCTCCAGCCAGGTGAAGGAGAGGGACAATGACAACCAAGTTTATTGGACTGTGTGGATTTGATGGCCTGGTATGTCAGAACCACATGACTATAAAGCCCTGGTAGACACTGGCGCACAGTGTACAACGATGCCATTGAATCATAAAGGGTTGAAATCCGTCGGTATCGAAGGAGTGACTGGGGGCTCCAAGGAACTGACTGTATTAGAGGCTGAAGTGAGCCTAACTGAAAATGAGTGGGAAAGGCACCCTATTTTGTCTGGCCCAGATGCTTCATGCATCCTTGGTATAGACTACCTAAGGAGAGGGTATTTTAAGGACCCAAAAGGGTATCAATGGACCTTTGGTATAGCAGCTGTAGAGACTGAGGACATTAAACATCTGTCTACCTTGCCTGGGCTCTCAGATGATCCTTCTGTTGTAGGACTGCTTAAGGTCGAAGAGCAACAGGTGACGATTGCTGCCATGACGGTGCACAGACGACAATATATTTGGTGTCACCAAACTTGCTGAGGGTGCACTCAGTCCCTTCATCCAGGTCACTGATGAACAGGTTGAACAAGACTGTACCCATTACTGACCCCTGAGGAACCCCACTAACTTCAGGCCTCCAACCAGACTCTGTACCATTGATCACAACCCTCTGAGCTCTGTCATCCAGCCAGTTCTCAGTCCATCTCACTGTCCACTCATCTAACCCATACTTTCTGACCTTACCTATGAGGATGATGTCAGAGACAGTGTCAAAAGCCTTGCTGAAGTCAAGGTAGACAACATCCACTGCTCTCCCCTCATCTACCCAGCCAGTCATGCCATCATAAAAGGCTATCAGGTTGGTCAAACATGATTTCCCCTTGGTGAATCCATGCTGACTGCTCCTGATAAACTTCTTTTCCCCCCCATTCTTGGAGATGAATCTGTATCTCTCCAATTTAGAGGGAAGGACGTTGTGGGAGACCGTGTCAAAGGCTTTACAGAAGTCCAGATAGATGACATCTGTAGCCTTTCCTTCATCCACTGATGTAGTCACTCCATTGTAGAAGGCCACTAAGTTGGTCAGGCAGGACTTGCTCTTCATGAAGCCATGCTGGCCATCTTGAATCACCTCCCTGTCCTCCATGTGGCTTAGCATAGCTTCTATGCAGATCTGTTCCATGAACTACCCAAGCACAGAGGTGAGGCTGACAGGTCGGTAGTTCCTGGGCTCCTCCTTTCTATCTTTTTCTAAAAAGGGTGCGATATTTCCCTTTTTCCAGTCAGCAGGGACTTCTCAAATATCACTAAGAATGGCTTGGCAACTACATCAGACAGTTCCCTCAGGACTCTGGGATGCATCTCATCAGGTCCGATACATTTATGTATGTTCAGTTTCCTCACATGGTCATGAACCTGATCTTCTCTTACAGTGGGAGGGACTTTGCTTCCCCAGTCCCCGTCTTGCAGTTCATCTACTTGAGAGGTGTGGGAAGAGAGCTTGCCAGTGAAGAAGGAGGCAAAGAAGTTGTGGAGTACCTCAGCCTTCTCCTTGTCCATTGTTACCAGTTTGTCAGTCTTGCTCCTCAGGGGGGGTGTTGCTTGCTTTGTCCTTCCTTTTCTGGTTGACATACCTGTAGAAGCGCTTCTTATTATTCTTTGCATCCTTTGCCAAGTTCAGCTCTGGCTGTATGTATGGGAATAGCAGAAGATTGGTGTTGAGGGTTAAGATTGGGGGGTGACAATAAAACCCTGGCAGATGTATTGTTAACCTCCTCTTCCCCCCACTTCCCCCTTTTTGCCCCTCCCTCTCCCCCCTTTCCACTAAGGAGAGGCGATTGGGAGGAAAGAAGGACAGAGAGAAGAGAGTTGGAAAAATTAACAATGTTTTACTAATGCTACTAATAAGAATAGAGAAAATAATACAAAATATACAAAACCAATCTTGAAAGTCTCAGCAACTGCAGAGCCGGCAACCAAAGTCCTGGATTAGACTCTGCAGCCAATCGGAGCTGGATTCAGTCTCTCACTAGGCCTCAGTTCGCAGGGACGACTAGCAAGGTCCTCTCCTAATGACGGCCATAAGCAGAAGGGAAAAGGAAAAAAAGCGAACGAGATCCTCGTGATCTCCCACTTTTATATGAAGTATTCAAGTGAATGGAATGTTATACACAGTTGGTCAGTTTCTTGCTCACTTGTTTCTCGTCGCCCCTCTCGCGAGATGTCCATCCGTGCTTATCAATAAGTTTGCATTTCATTGCTAGGTTTACCAAAACATGTGTCTGGTTCTCCAGGAAAATGCAGCTAATATGAACGCTTTAGCTGACAGGCAAATTCACTGAAAGAGAAACTTGTTTTTAGCAAAACCAGGACAATTGGCTAGGAGGTTGGTTAATTTTAAATATGCTCAAGTGGCTGCAGCTGTGGTGTAGAAAAAGCACATATATCACACTAAGTGTTTTACTGAGTTTGTATGCTTGACAAGTAGAACCTCTCTGTTAGATAACATAGCCCTGTGAGAAACTCTAAGGCACCTTATCATTGTGCCTGAGATTCCTGCTTTGTTGTGAGAAAGAGCAGAGCACAGCACAAGGCTGCGCCTGCTTGAAGCCTTGAAATATAGGTGAGTGCAGGCGGCCCAGTGATCTTCTACCAGGGCTGAACTTACCAGCGCCTGCGTCCCCGCTTGTGTTACCTCTGCATGGGAGCTTAGGTGCTACTTCAGAGATCCCCCAGTAGAGAGGTAACTAACATAAAACTTGCTCTTTGCAAACGAATTCGTAGCCTCTGGCTCTTCTTGCGATGTGCTAGCATTGGTACACAATGTGCCTTGGCTTTCCTGACCCCATTTCTACACAGCTGGGCAGTGTCCCTATGCTCTTCCCAGAATACCTGTCCCTGCTTCCACTGCCTGTGCATTTCCTCCTTGCCCTTTAGTTTGACCAGCAGGTCGGGACTCAGCCATGGCAGCCTCTTGCCTTCCTTTCCTTTTTCTTACTCCTGGGGATTGAGACCTCTTATGCTCTATGGAAAGCATCCTTAAAGATCTTCCAGCTCTGTTCTGCTTCCTTGTCCCTGAGAGCAGTTTCCCAAAGGGTCCTATTGACTAACTCCTTGAAGTTGGCTTTCCCTAAATTCAGGGTCCTGACTTAATTCTTCACCTGACCACATCCCTCAGGACTGTGAACGCCATGAGTCCATGACCACTACAGCTCAAGCTGGATCTGATCTTTATGTCACTGATTAGCTCACTTGTATTGGTGACCATCAGGTCCAGTATTGCATTGTCTTAGTGGCCTTTCCTTGGACTCTCTTCAATATATCCATATCTCACTTGTACTGGGAAGTCCAGAACTCTAGGTGTCACCTCGCCATTACCGAGTAGAGGGGAAGGATCCCTTCCCTTGAACTAATGTCAATACTTTGTCTAATGCAACCCAGCATACCAGCCTTCTTTGTGGCAAGGGCCCATTGCTGGCTCATGGTCAACTTGGTGCCCACCAGGACATTTTCTTCAAAACTCCTTTCCAGGTTTGCAGGTAACTGGGTTGCCCCCAGCACACAGTGGTGCCTGGAATTATTGTCTTCCCAGAGGAAGGACTTACACTTTCTCTTGTTGAATTTAATGAGGTTCCTGTCTTGCCATTTTTGTTAGGCCCTTGTCCTGGTTTTGTTAAAAACAAGTTTCTCTTTCAGTGAATTTTGCCTGTCAGCTAAAGCCTTCATATTAACTGCATTTTCCTGGAGAACCAGACACATGTTTTGGTAAACCTAGCAATGGAATGCAAACTTATAGATAAGCACGGATGGACATCTCGCGAGAGGGGCGACGAGAAACAAGTGACCAAGAAACCGACCAACTGTGTATAACATTCCATTCACGTGAATACTTCATATAAAAGTGCGAGATCACGAGGATCTCGTCCCTTTTCCCTTTTGCCTTTGCTTTTTCCCTGCTGCTTATGGCCGACATTAGGAGAGGACCTTGCTAGTCGTCCCTGCAAACTGAGGCCTAGTGACAGACTGAATCCAGCTCCGGTTGGCTGCAGAGTCTAATCCAGGACTTTGGTTGCTGGCTCTGCAGTTGCTGAGACTTTCAAGATTGGTTTTGTATATTTTGTATTATTTTCTCTATTCTTATTAGTAGCATTAGTAAAACATTGTTAATTTTTCCAACTCTCTTCTCTCTGTCCTTCTTTCCCTCCTGATCGCCTGTGGGAAGGGGGGAGAGGAAGGGGCAAAAAGGGGGAAGTGGGGGGGGGGGAGAGGAGGTTAACAATACATCTGCCAGGGTTTTATTGTCACCCCACAATCTTAACCCTCGACAGCCCTTATGCTATTTCTAACCAGTAACGTTAGCTCACAACCTGACCCCTAAATGGCACTGCTCACCCTGTTGGGAATCCACTACTCTGATCACTTACCTCAAACCTTACCTGTGAGCTAAATCCCAGGCCCCTAACTCCCTGTCATTATTCTTACCCACTACCCTATTGCTCATGCTAATCTCCAGCCCCTATCTCTAGCATTAAAAAGTTTGCCTTAACTCTAACCCTCACCCCCACCCTAAAAAAACCCTAATCCATGAAGTGAGGTCATACTCTAAACAGTAACAAGACAGACACCCTAAGCAGGACACCAAACCATCGCCCTAAGCCTTTCCTAATCCTTAACCCTGAAAGGTCAGCTCTAATTCCTAAACCCTAAACTGAACACCTAACACCTGAAGTCCTCACTTCCATGCTCTAACCCACTCACCTTGAACCCTCCTCCTAACCCTAACTTATGATGTTTGGACCCTTGGGGAAGGACAGGGATGGTGAGGTCCCAAAGCAGTCCCATGGTGTTGGAAGGGGAATGTGAGGTGACCTGTATCTGATCAGCTCTTAGACCACAAGGAACAGATGGGTGGAAATGCCATGATGAGGTCAGCTATACCTCAGGATCTCATGGGCCAGCAGGAGGCACATGGCTGTAAAGGTGGCTGTGAGGTCACATCTGCCAGCACCCCTGATAGGTCCACAGGAAACTTGTGGGTTTTTTTGAATCAGGAAGTGCCTTTGATCATTGTGCAGAAAGCTATGCAGATTCCACTCATGTAAGGGTTATCTCACTTTGGTCCTGTGAGCTCTTTCAGTGTTTTCTTACAAGAAAACAATTCTAGTCATCATTTCTACTATCCCAGAAGGGGATGTTTGTTTCTGCAGTTTTAGATGCATGTAAGGACATGCAGATGGCCTAATTGCCGGTACCAGGTGGGAGCTTCCTGAAGACTTCTCTGTTAAAATCAAGTTTATCCTGCACAGGGGTATGCTCAGCACAACACAGCCTGAAGGTCAGGCTGTAGAGCACAGCACAGGCCTGAGTCTGCTAAGGTTTACTGTTACATGGATCACTAACTGACTTCTCCATATACCATGGTCTTCCGGTCAGGATCACTGATGAAGGCTGGGAATAGGATGAGGTCTGCCTTAGACAGCTGGAGGAAGAGATGCAACTTTAGGCCCTGTTAGTCACTGGGGACTTTGAAGACCTAGAAGACCTCAATCAAAGGGGAGGTCAAAGGTGTTCCACAACCCAACATGGTGGGATACTCTCCTGGACTTGTTTTTCACAGGAAAAGAAGGCAGGACTGTTGGAAGAGTTGGAGGTCAGATTTGGCTGCTGTGTGATTGAGGTTAAAGGGTAGAAAACCCTGAGGGAAGTGAGCAAGACAAATTGTAGCAGTGGTGAGTAGAGAGAAAGGATGACTATATCCAACCTGCTGGCAGTGCTCTTCCTAATGCAGCCCAGGATGTCATTGGGCTTCCTTGCAGCATAGGTGCAAAGCAAGGAGAAGAAAAGGCTTTGGGGAGACCTAATAACAGCCTTCCCATATCTTCTTGGATGCCATAATCAAAATGCATCCATGCTCTTCACTGTTGTGCATGATGGGAGGATGAAGGCTAATGGGCATCAGCTGAAACAAATAATGAAAAACTTTAAGAAAAATTGTTAAGATGGTCAAGCACTGGATCAGTTTTCCAAAGAGCTTCTATTATCTCCATCCTTGGAGCTTTTGAAGCACAAAAGGAATAAAGCCCTGATCAACCTCTGCTCCCCAACCCCTTACCCTAATCCTAACCCTAACCCAAAATTCTAACCCTAACCCCTAACCCAAAAGCATAACCTTGACCATAATCCCTAAACCTAACCCTTACCCCTAACCCAAACCCCTAACCCTAACTCTAACCATAACTCAAACCCTAAACCCTAACTTTAACCCTAACACTTATCCCTAACCTCAACCCTAAACCTAACCTTAACCCGTAACCCTAACCCAAACCCTCACCCAACCCCTAACTCCTATCCCTGACCCCTAAACCTAACCCCTAACAGTAACCCTAAACCCTAACCTGAACCCTTACTTGGGCAGGGGAAGACAGAGCTGAGAAGGGAGCAGTAGGAGTCCAGGAGAAGGGCAAGATGAGTTGGAGCATTCCTGGGCCATGCCCAGGAGATGAACATCAGGCATGGTGCTCCCAGCTCTGCAGTGTGGGCCAGTGTCCCCCTCCCCACAGGGCTCATGGGTTGCACACTAACCTGGAGAAACAAGGGCAATCAGCAGGCACTTTCTGGGAGTCCCTCTGAGCTTTAAACTCCGGGATGGGCAGAAGAATGGGCTGCTTCATCCCCAGGCAGATGCACAGAAGAGCTGGCAGAGGAGCCTGGACAAGGCAAGGGAGTGGATGTCCCCTCATCCCAGAGCAGGTCAGAGATTGACAGGCTCCTCTTCAGCTGGAGAGCAGAGGGAATGTCAGGGTTTAATGCAAGGCGACAATAAATTGTGGCAGATGCTCTCTGTTAACCCCACACCCTCCCTGCATAGGAAAAGGTGATAAGGAAAAGGGAGAGAGACTTAGACTGTTGGAAAAAAGTTTTTAAAGGCTTTACTAATGCTACTAATAAACAGAAAAAATACACAAAATATACAAAACCAATCTTGAATATCCCAGGGTAGCACAGGGTTGCCTGCGGGAACTGAGTTGACGTCACTCCAGCTGCTGCAGGGCAGGCACCTGGAAGTCCTGGGTGGGACTTCACAGCACATTGGAACTGGATTCAGGGATGCAGGGTCTGGAACCAGGCCTTGGATTTGCAGGCACGACTGGCAGGGTCCTCTTCAGATGTCGGCCATGGTCGAAGAGAGTGAGACCCTCGTGATCTCCCTCTTTTATAGGGTGTATGATGTGTATGGGATGGAATACTCAGTTGGCCAGTTTTAGTCACCTGTCCTGTCTGCCCCTCATTGCAAATATGTCCCATTATCAGAATTCTTGGTTGTTATAGCAATAAATCTAAACATGAGTCTTCTTCTGCATTCCATTGGTCGTCCTTATCAGCTTTGGAGTGCAGTGTCTGAAAAACATGCAGTTACTTAGAAGGTACTTAGAAGAACTTAGCTGAAAGGAAAATTCACTAAAAGAGGAACTGGTCTTGTTTTTAACAAAACCAGGACATTCCACCCCTTATTCCATACCATTTACATCATACCCAAATAACTACTGCTTTTTGCCTGTCTTTAAATGTATATACACACACATCAATATGTATGCCACTAGTTCATGATTGCGGGTCTCTGTCTATCACAGCAGTGTCTCTCTAGGCAGGAGAGATGATGAGTAATCTGGTGCAGTTCGTGCCTCTGAATTGCAGGTCAGAGATGTCAGTCTCGGGGAAGTTACTGGACACCACTTGATGAGGTACACATCGGACTTCACCATCCTTCAGCATCACCCACCAAGTACATCCAGGCCCTTGAGCAAAAACAATCCCATGAATGGGTTTGCCTTTTCCCAAAGCAGGAATAACCCAGACAGCTTTTCCTAACATGTCCCTTCCATGCACCACAGGGACTTTATTCCCTTCCACTGTATGCAAAAGCTCTGACTGAGCAGGGCCAGCTCGATTGATTGATCCCCTGGTGTTAACTAACCAGGTGGCTTGTGCCAAATTCTTATCCCTGTTTTTAAAGGTTCCACCTCCCGTTGCCTTCAAGGTAGTTTTTAACAAGCCATTGTATCGCTCAGTCTTCCCAGAGGCTGGTGCATGATAGGGGATATGATTTACCCATTCAGTGCCATGTTCTTTGGTCCAGTTGTTTATGAGACTATTTTTAAAATGAGTCCCATTGTCTGACACAATTCTTTCTGGCATGCTGTCGCCACAGGACTTGCTTTTCAATGCCCAGAATAGTGTTCCGGGCAGTGGCATGAGACACAGGATATGTTTCTAGCCATCCAGTAGTTGCTTTCACCATTGTAAGCACATAGTGCTTACCTTGTCGGGTTCAAGGGGGTATAATATAGTCAATCTGCCAGGCCTCCCCATATTTATATTTCAACCACTATCCCCCATACCATAGGGGCTTTAATGTTTTGGCCTGCTTGATTGCAGCATATGTTTCACAATCATGGATAACCTGTGAAATAATGTCCATGGTTAAGTTCAATCCTGGGTCCCGAGCCCATTTATATGTTGCATCTCGTCCTTGATTCCCTGATGCCCACCAAGCTACAAGAAGTTCATCTTCATGTTGCCAGTCCAAATCCACCTCAGCTACTTTAATCTTAGCAGCCTGATCTACTTTCTGTTTGTTTTGATGTTCCTCAGTGGCTCGACTTCTAGGTACATGGGCATCTACATGACATACTTTTACAGTCAGGTTTTCTAGTTGAGCAGCAATGTCTTGCTACAGTGTGGCAGCCCAAATAAGCTTGCCTCTGCACTGCCAGTTATTTTGCTTCCAGTGCTTTAACCACCCCTACAGGGCATTTGACACCATCCATGAGTCAGTATAAAGTACTGGCCACTTTTCTCGTTCAGCTATGTCCAATGGCAGCTGTATTCCTTTTACCTTATACCAGTGAAGTCTGGATCGGTACATGGCAGATAGTAGGGCTGTGTTTCCACCCCTGGGGCCGTTGATTCCAGGGGTGCTGGATACCCCTCCAGGTAAAGGCAAACCGTGGTCTGCATTCAGGCCATCAAATCCACACAGTCTAATAAACGCGGTTGTCATTGTCCCTCTCCTCCACCTGGCTGGAGACAAGGCACCTCTAATTAGTGTTTTTCATAGTCTCTTTACTTAAATCTGGTAGGGAGACACAAGAATCCCTCCTACTCTGGCTGGAAAGCCTCCCACTGGAAACTGGAGCAGCTTTTCTCTTGGGAGCTTTTCCATTTAACACACATACTCGTGTCTGTAGGTCAGCAGCGGGTTTTCCGTGCCAATTACTCATATCTTCCCCCTGGTCACACAGGAAAAAACATAATTTGCCTTGAAATAAATAACTTATGCTTTTTCTATGGATAAAAAAAAACATTTAATCCAATTCCTTGTATTCCTTAAACACGTGTTCATTAGAGCATAAGCAAAACAGCGCTGGGTGCGCGGGGGATTCGCTCCACCCAACACGCACACCTTTAAACAATAAGAAGTGTGCTTAAATATAGTAAGGTATTACATATTCATAATGACCCCAGGAATGCTTATACATATTCATAACCTTTCCCTGCTTCTGATTAAAATGAGTCTCAGATAACCATTTCCATAGACCCTCCCCTGTTGCGCCTGCGCAGTGCCACTTGGTGAATTTGAGGAGGGGTCTTTGGGGGTCTTTGGATGAAGGCTCCTTCAGCTTCCTCACAGTGAACTTTTTACCTTTGGCTCATTATGTTGAATTGACTGGGACCCAAGCTGCCAAGTTGAATGAAACCAGACTGGTGCCCCCTTTTGCTGTAAATCTTCGTTACCTTGTCTCCTCAAGTTTACAGCTAGGTGCAGTAAAACTTCTTATCTTGGCATTCGATGGGGTTCTGTTCTTCTTAACATAAAGCTCTAAACTAAGCATTTATTGTGTGACTAAGCCTTAAAGTGTTAGCTCGTTAGTAGGCACCCATTATAAGTTTAGTTAACCCTTAAAATGTTAGTTCCCTCTGTCAATATAACTTCATAAGCAAGTTTCATAACTTTTTACATAGAACTTAACCACCTTTTTCCAGGTTCAGAGCCCATGCCTCATTTGGTTATATCTGTAAACATTAAACATCTTAGCACGAATCACAACTGCATTTTTCACAATTCCCCTGTTTTCTTTTTATCCTATTGATTCGTGTTTTGGCCTCAAAGTTAGGTAGTACTTGCCTAGCGGCGGCTAGGTCCAGTTTGGTGTTATCTGTTAAAATCACCAATTTATACCCTATTCCTTTTGTTGCCATTTCGGGATCTATAGGCATAGCTGAGATTTGCGTGCCTTGGACTACTGAATGTATTAACCGAATAAAGCACGGGATCATACATGGTACAAACAGTAAACCCAGAAATGCACATACTATCATGAACCCTATTTTCTTCCACCAGGCTCCCCCAAATAAGTTATCCCACCAATGGCTAGTAAGTATAGAATTCCATTTCTGTACTGGTACATGTGCCACCCGTTTTATCTCCTCTGCTATTTTCATTATAGCTTCCCCATTATCATCTATTTCCAAACAACACTCAGAAGTATTCCATTTCCCACAGACACCCCCTTCTTCAGCTAAAAGATAATCTAAGGCTACCCGATTTTGGTACACTGCAGCCCTGGTCTGAGACAATTGTCTTGCTATAAGATTCAGTGCCTCAGCTGTCCAGTTGCTTATTTCAACCACTGCTTGCAACCGGATAATTCGGTTTAGCATATATATTGGGGTACGGTATCCCCAGCTTCCATCTTGGGCCCAGGTGGCTGGATCATAGTATTCAATTATCCTTTTTGCAGGCCACTCATCATCTTTCCAAGTTTGTGTTCCTCCTATGGGGACATTTATTAAACCCCTCTTCTTTCTGTTTAAAGTTTCGTACAGAGGTTTCCCCAGATAACTCCCTTTTTCCTTTGGTAAAAGGAAAAATGCTGGTTGAATTATCCCTATTGTACAAGACCCTCTCCATTTAGGCATTAACTCATTATAAGCTCTATTCCCACATATCCAAAATAATCCATCGGGAGCTTTCCATGGTTCGTTTACATCGGTAGAGCCAGGATTCTGCCAATATCTCCTTAAATCCCCAATTTCCTCAAAAGGATTTGCTTTGCTTCGATTCTTCCAGCATATCGTTTCATTTCCCAGGCTACAATTTCGAGACCAATATCCATTAGGTGGTCCTGGCCACCAAGTGGGAGGAATAGAAGTATTTGATGAATTTACTCGTAACACTAACTTACAAGGGGTTTGCCCAATGTATTCAGTAAAATCCAGTTTACCATCGTCCCTTGATATGCATATCTGCCCTATTATTAAGTGACTTAATACCCATCCTTCTGGTCTTTTTTTTTTTTTTTCCCCAAGTTACATGAGTTCTGTTCCATACCAGTAATCCTTCTGGGCTTACACTCTCTCCTCTCCAAGGCCACTGTTCTGCCATTTGGGACCCCCCACATATCCAGCATGATGTGACATTTAATTCCCGGGCTATCTTTTCCATAAGATCTATAAACAGGTTTTTCCCTACTGTTGGTAATTGCAATCCCTTGTCTTTTTGCCTTACTTCTTCATACCAATCACTGCTTTTCTGTACCACTTTCTGTTTCTCTTGCCTTCTTTTCAATTCATGAGTAGCACTCTTAACTAACTCCTCCTTATACTGATCTTGCACTCCCCCCTCCATCTGAATAGCCCCATATGCCAGTTTGTGAAAAACAGATACTCTGTTCTCCCCTAGGGCAGGAGACAGAGCCTACACCGAGTCCACCTTTCCCTAGATTAGTTGCTACCCATAACTTCTGCCCTTGGATTTCACATTTTTCCAATTTTGTTCTATCATAACATCCAGAATTAATATGAGTGTGATAATTGAGAACATATTGTATCAGTCGTCCTATTCTCACGCGCTCATAGCGCTTGGTACAGGGATTGGCCAGGCTAAGTTGGGAACAATAAGTCACCACTCCTAGCAAGAGGATCAGGTCCAGGTTTCTACACCCTCTGACTCTCTGGCCTACCAGGTTGCAGCTGGCAGCCGAGTTTATAATCTTCTCGGCAGCAAGGGTAGTGTCCCCGCCTTCCTATTTTTGCCGTTAGGTGATGACTTTTTATCGTATTCCAAACTCTTGGCCTTCAGTTCCCAGGAGCAACAGGACAACATGAAATTTGATTTCTCTTTTTACACTCTATTCTTCCTATCACTGGTGGACTCTCTAAATTCCCATACACCCCTTTAGTAAATACCTCCCATCATTCTTCACTATTATTTTTGTATTTTTCCAGTGACTGTTAGAATTCTCAACCTAGCTTTGATTTCCTTATCTTCTATTCTTAAATGCTTATTACACAATCCTGTTGGTAATTTCCCATTGTGGATATGCGTATACCACAGTTCATTACAACCTAAACATCAAATACAGATAAAATAATTACATATACAACTTAGTTCGACATGCTTAACTGTTAAAACATTCTGATTTTCATTTATAGTGGACATTCATATGAACAATACTGATAGTAGTTACATCACCGATCCCATGTGAATTTCAATCCCCCCGATCCTTGAGTTACTTTCCAGGTTCTTTCTTCCGTCAGGGGTCCTTTAACTCGAGAGGCGTATGTCCATCCTCTCTC
Organism: Columba livia; assembly: GCF_036013475.1. NCBI lineage: Eukaryota > Metazoa > Chordata > Aves > Columbiformes > Columbidae > Columba > Columba livia. The sequence goes on along the minus strand of NC_088641.1, from coordinate 21,595,572 downwards.
TGCAGTCCCAACCGCTGTTTCTGTAGTTTTTAAAAGTTTTCTGCAAAAGACTCCTAAACTTTTGCTGTCCTGGTGGGGAGTGCTTCCAGCCAGCCTGAAAAAGTATCAGTTAATACCAACAAATATCGGTACCCCCCTTTTCCTGGGAGTTCTGAAAACTCAATTTGCCATTGTGGTCCAGGCCCATTCCCCTTCCCCATTTGACCCATTTCTAGCTTGGGCATATTTTTGGGATTAGTCTGGAGGCAAAGATCACACTGCTGTCACCTGTTCTACAGTGACAGACAAATTTCTAGCTCCTGTTTCCCTAATCAAATGTTTGCATAGTGGTTCTATTCCCCAAAATCCTTTCTTATGTTCTTCCCTTACTAAAGGCCAAACTACATGAAATGGGACAATAAGTTTTCCCTGAGGGGTGTGAACCCATCCTTCCTTATTATATTATTCCTCTAAATCTATGAAGAGTTTCGATTCTCTTTAGTATACTCTGGCTTACCTTTTAAAGAGACCTGTCCCCCAAGGACTAGAGCACTTTCTGTTTTTACCTTTTGCTTAGCCATTTGTTTTGCCTCTCTGTCCACCAGCCTTTTCTGATTCCGAGCTCACTTTCTGGTGTGCCCTATTATGCATGATTGCTATTTTCTTAGGAAGTTTAACTACTTCCGATGGTTTCAACATCTCCTCTGCACGTTTGATATGTTTGCTTTGAGAGTTCAAAAGTCTCTTTTCTTTCCAAATTGCTCTGTGCACATGCACAACCCTCCATCCATAAAACAGTTGTCAGAGTTTTCAATATGAATGTCTTTTAGATCTGGTCAATTGGATGATGTTGCTTCGATGGTCTCCAGGCAGTCATGATGAACTGGTTCTCCAAAGTTACCACTGAGGAAAGAAGCTGGGTTGACAACGTTAGTGACGATAATTTCTACACCACCTTGTTAGACACTGTGTGGGATACTAGCACTGTCATTTTCTGACCCATGGTAAGTCTCCAGGTCTCCTGTATATTCAGTACCACTGCAGCAACTGCCTGCAGGCATCCAGGCCACCCCTTTGCAGTTGCGTCTAACTGTTCAGAGAAATAGGCCACTGCTCGTTGATATGGGCCAAGATCCTGTGCCAATATACCCAAGGCTATTCCCTGTTTCTCGTCAAAGAATAGGAAAAATGGTTTACTCACATATTGGAGTCCTAGAGCAGGGGCTGACATCAAAGCCTTTTTAAGTTCCTTAAAGGCTCGTGTGGCTTCCTTATTCCATTGCAGGTGTTTCTGGTCCATATGGTCCAGGTCACGCACGTCTCCTTAGTTCTAGTAGCGATGAAAATGTCATCCAGATATTGTAGCATCTGTCTCTCATCAGACGAGGCTTTCCAGGATTCAAAATCTCTAGCAAGCTGATTTCCAAATATTGTCGGGCTATTCGTGAATCTTTGTGGCAACACCGTCCAAGTGAGCTGGGTTTTACCTTTATTTTTAGGGTTCTCTCATTCAAATGCAAATATTGTCTGGCTAGCTTCATGGAGAGGCAAAAGAAAGCATCTTTTAAATCTAAAATGATAAACCAAGTCAAATTAGGTGTTAATACTCTCAGAAGGGTGTATGGGTCTGCTACCACTGGGGAGAGGTCCTCAGCTATTTTGTTTATATCTCATAAGTCCTGAACCACCCAATATGACCTATCTAGCTTGCGGACAGGCAACATAGGGGTGTTGTAATTGGACTCACACTCCTTTAATAACCCTATTTGCAGGAATTTCTCTATTACTGGCTGAATTCCTACTTCTGAACCTGGGTCAGAAGGTGGATATCTAAGGGGAAATCCGCGTGCTCTGTACGCATTACACACAACAAAGCAGCCCAGCAGGAACGGGCCAGGCAGCGACTGCCCCCCCCCACTTCATCCCCTGTGGCCGGTGAGCCCGGAGGAGAGGAGCTGCAGCTCCAGCAGTCACTGCTCTCCACCCCCCCTTTTCTTTTTCTCATCGCTTTAGCAGGCACTCAGCTTTTCACCTTTTCTTTTTCTTTCTTCTCGACGCAGCTTATCAAGGGGAAGCTGCCAGGCACAGCCTTGGGCTCCTCTTGCCCTTTTTCTCTCTTCATTTAATTCCTGCGTCTATAAACTTTATATGCAATTTCAATTAGCTGAGCAATAGTTACATCCCTCAGCTCCTACCTTTTGTAATTTCTTACAGATGTCAATAAGCAGCATATTAAGCATCAATCCCTTACATTAATTTTAGATCCAAATCAGTCTATCCACAGAACAACACTAACTGCAATACAGCTAACTCAGAATTTCACATTCAAATCACTTCCCCCACTAATTTTCTCTCATGTGTACAGATGCATATAAAGGGGGAGCAAGGTGGTACTTTAATAATGGAACCGGTTCTCATGTTGTAATTATCTCCCCAAACAAATTCTATTGGTACCAAATCTAAATATACTAACTAAAATACTGAGCTCAGACACGCAAACCAAATACCAAGTTCAAATATGCAAACAGATCACAATTACACTTCTTCAAGACAATATCTCAATTTTAGCGTTGCACCTTTGAACCACTCACTGCTCAGCCAGGTGGAGGCACCGCTGGGTCTCCCTGACAAAACAGGTCAGTGTGCGCTGGAGCCCATGGGCATGCACCACCCCCGCCGCAGCAAGCTGGACCGGGCAAGGCTTCTATCAGTGTCTCATCTGGGGCGCCACAACTGCCATCCCCAAACCAGGACCCCCCCATCCGGTGCGCATACAAAAGAGCCAAATCCAGCACATCGAGATGAGACACAGCCTATCACAGAGCCGTGCAAGTCCAGATGCCAGAACAAAGCCAGCATGCCAGAAAGAAAAGTAATGGCTGTCACACACAAAACCCCATCACCACATTCACACAGTCAAGAGCCAAATTGCTCATCATCACAAAATGTACATTTTGGATCAATCTGTGATCTTACTATACCATACAACAGGCAAAGACTTACGAAACTGCAACACATTCAAAAAGATACCCACAAAGAAAAAAAAGCTAGTACTAAAAGGCATCTTGCAGACTGTTCTGCAAGTTTTTCTGTGATTCATTTGTTATCAGCTAATTCTCTCTCCGCTTGCTGAAGTTCAAACCATTCTGCTTGTAAATCTGTCTACAGTGATTTAATGATCTCTTGCTCAGTTTGCTTGTCTTCCGGGGCAGCTATCAATGCTGCTTCCAAAACAGCAGAGATCTCAAATCTGCTTTCTTTTGCCAAGCCCCTTATTTGCTCAGTTACAATATCTGGAGACGACCAATGTCCAGAAGCCCACCTAAGACCCTCAGGACTCTGGCAAACCTTATAATCTTTCAGCAAACTCAATATCAGGGAGCAGTCCAGGCCTGGCTTGACCCAGGATGCCATGCCAGAGAACACAGCACAGACCGATCCGTCCTCCTTTAGAGCCTCTGGCTCCTATCCCCCCCCCCGAACCGCTTCTCACAGAATATCCCACTTCTGACACCAAATAAACTGTCCCGTCCCAACAGATGGGATGAGGGATGAGTTAACTCTTTGTTTCTCCTTATCTCTTCGAGTTTTTCTAGTTTCTTTCTTATATCTCCCCAGGATTTTGTTACAAACTGGGGGGTCCACTCCTTGAGTCCATTTATCCTTTGCTTTTTCCTTGGGTGAACTTCTCTTCATCCCAGAATTCTATCATGGTGCCCCCTCAAGGGACTGTTGGGGGTCCAAAACTCTAACATGACCCCCCCCGCCAAGGGACTGTCGAGGGGGGGTATCTCCGGCAGGTCGCTCCCCTTCGACCTCTTGTGGGAACCTCAAACCCACAAAACCTGGCTCACAACATGGGGATCAAACCCACTACAACTAGCTTACAACGTGGGGCTCAAACCCACAACACAGAGAGAGTGCTTCACTCACTTTGTCCCTTCAGTGGCCAAGCCCCTCGCGGGGTGTTGGAATTGCATTTAGAAGGACTCCGCACTCGCTTCGCAACCAGATTGCGTCTCAAACAACACCAGTCACACAATCACATTACCCGACCTGATGGTACTTACAGTCCATTTTTCCCATCAGGACCTACCTGACCCGGCGGTACTTACAGTCCACTTTTCCCGTCGGGACCTTCGTGCACTCTGGATTACAGGTAAACTGCAGCATTCAGGGGGAGTGAGCTCAATTCTTCTCAATTCTTTTGCTTATGCTTTAATTTTGAATAACGTTGGTAGCTCTCCGCACACCCGAGTCCAAGGGCCACTATTAAAGTGGGGCGCCTCCCTTGAACCTGAGGTAACACAGAGCTATCCAAGGTTATCACGTAGGGGTCACCAATTGAAATAAATAACTTATGCTTTTTCTATGGATAAAAAAAAAACATTTAATCCAATTCCTTGTATTCCTTAAACACGTGTTCATTAGAGCATAAGAAAAACAGCGCTGGGTGCGGGGGGGATTCACTCCGCCCAACACGCACACCTTTAAACAATAAGAAGTGTGCTTAAATATAGTAAGGTATTACATATTCATAATGACCCCAGGAACACCTATACATATTCATAACCTTTCCCCGCTTCTGATTAAAATGAGTCTCAGATAACCATTTCCATAGACCCTCCCCTGTTGCGCCTGCGCAGTGCCACTTGGTGAATTTGAGGAGGGGTCTTTGGGGGTCTTTGGATGAAGGCTCCTTCAGCTTCATCACAGTGAACTTTTTACCTTTGGCTCATTATGTTGAATTGACTGGGACCCAAGCTGCCAAGTTGAATGAAACCAGACTGGCGCCCCCTTTTGCTGTAAATCTTCGTTACCTTGTCTCCTCAAGTTTACAGCTAGGTGCAGTAAAACTTCTTATCTTGGCATTCGATGGGGTTCTGTTCTTCTTAACATAAAGCTCTAAACTAAGCATTTATTGTGTGACTAAGCCTTAAAGTGTTAGCTCGTTAGTAGGCACCCATTATAAGTTTAGTTAACCCTTAAAATGTTAGTTCCCTCTGTCAATATAACTTCACAAGCAAGTTTCATAACTTTTTACATAGAACTTAACCACCTTTTTCCAGGTTCAGAGCCCGTGCCTCATTTGGTTATATCTGTAAACATTAAACATCTTAGCACGAATCACAACTGCATTTTTCACAGCCTCGTGACATATTCCGTTTCTCTCGAGCTGGTGCTGCAGAAGAGCATCTTCTCTTAATAGCGGTGGCTTGGGCCCGTGCAGGAGACGAGTAGGATCTATCCTCCCTCTAGGACAGTTTGTCACACATTTTCTCCACAGCTGAGACACAGGCTTGTAGGAGAGAAGAAAGAGTGTATTCATACTGCCACATCATGTTTGCTACCACACCCACAGCTGATCGATCATCTTCTGAAATGACGAGTAATCCTAAAGTGTGGGCATAAGTCAGTGGTGTACTCTGCACAAACTTCACAGAATCACAGAATGTTAGGGATTGGAAGGGACCTCAAAAGATCATCTAGTCCAATCCCCCTGCCGGAGCAGGAACACCTAGATGAGGTTACACAGGAAGGCGTCCAGGCAGGTCTTGAATGCCTCCAGAGTAGGAGACTCCACAACTTCCCTGGGCAGCCTGTTCCAGTGCTCTGTCACCCTTAATGAGAAGAAGTTTCTTCTCAAATTTAAGTGGAACCTTTTGTGTTCTAGTTTGAACCCATTACCCCTTGTCCTACTGTTGGTTGTCACCGAGAAGAGCCTGGCTCCATCCTCGTGACACTCACCCTTTATATATTTGTAAACATTAATGAGGTCACCCCTCAGTCTCCTTTTCTCGAAGCTAAAGAGACCCAGCTCCCTCAGCCTTTCCTCATAAGGGAGATGTTCCACTCCCTTAATCATCTTCTGCAGTATACCTCGAGTACATGGCACTTCATCAGGATCTATAATTGTCTGTGGGTCACTGTAAATTATCTCTCGCACAGCCAGTTCTCTCAGATACCTAATACCTCACTCCATAGTAGTCCATTTGGTTGGGCGGCATATGATATCATCTTTTAAAGGGTACTTGATATTTACTGCTGACAGGTTTCGCCTCCAGAGGTTTTGATTTTGTTTCTTCTTTGCAATTGCTTTAACAATGCCACCATATCTGGCCAGGGATCCCAACTGACTGGCTTCATTGCCATCTAATTCCAAACTATTGGCCCCACTATCCCAGCATCGAATGAGCCAAGTGACAAGTGGCTCACCTTCACGATGGCTAAAATCTTATTTCACAGTCCTCAAGTCCTTCATGGATAAGGAGTGCTCTATTTCCTCTTCCTTTACTGTTTCCTTTGTTTTAGAAGGACCCTCTGGTTCTCTGCTCTTCATCTTCACCTTCCTTCACAATGGATTCCAACTGTTTTTTCTTTTGCCTCATCCTTGAAGCAGCAACTAATACTGCTGAAGTCTGAATGGCCGCATCACGTATTGTGGAGGTTTGAGTGGATGCATTAACTGACATTGCAGTTGGCATAGCTGCAGTAACATTTGTTGAAATTGTAGTGGCTGCAGCATGTGTAATCAGCATTGGTGTGGCTGTGATGCCCGATGCTGGAGTTGCAGTAGCAGCATTAACTCTTGTTGGCACTGGCATGACTGCAGTATCCAAGTTAGGAATTGGAGTGGCTGTAGTACTTGCCGAGGGGGTTACAGTAGCTGTTTTATCTGTTGTCAGAATTGATGTGACTGCAGAATCTGTCACGGGAGTTTGAGTGGCTGCAGTGCACATTGCTGAAGCTTCAACGGCTGCAACACCTTTTGCAGAAGTTAGAATCACTACAATCCTCCTGAGTAGTTTTACCACCATTAAAGACTGAAACACATTCCAGAGACCCAGTAATACCAACAAGCTTTGCTCAGTTGTCCAGGGATATTCAAAATTCCCCAAAGCATCTGTAATTTGTCCTAATGAAAAAGAGCAGTTGAATAGCTCTCCTAAAAGATCACTCCTGCAACTGAAAAAACAAAAGGTACAGTTCTCTTTAATTTCTTTTGCTTCTACTGGAGAATTCCAAAAATGCATACTCCCAAAGTATGATAACAATGAATAGAAATGCATCATCAGCTTAACTATCACCATATAAAGCAATGCTACACAGCCCAGGAACAAAGCTATTATAGCAGCTTTATCCAAACTTCCAGAGATTATGTTCTGCACATAAACACTAACAAGAAGCATTAACCCCAAAAAAGGCATCATTGAATCCAACCGATTGTGTAAATAATACAAATAATATCAGATTTGCAACAACATCCTTCAAATCAAAAACAAACTACAGTCTGCTTTAACATCACCATGGACAGGGAAGCAGACCAAGCCCACAGGGATCCTGGGGCCTGCAGTGACAGCAGATCCCAGGAGAGGAAAGCAGGGGACACCAAGCATGGCATGGGGTCCTGGAGACACACGAGACCAGTGTCCCCTTTGCCAGTCTGCCAGCAGCTCCCAGAACAGTTCTCCCTTGCCAGTCCCTGACCAGGGACTGTTCCGTTCACTGGCTGTTTTATGCAGATCTCAACTTGGGAGGAAAGGACCTGTTTATTCCCCATGCTTCATGTGTTGGTGTACAGACACTCCAGAGAAGTAATCAAGCATTCGGGTTTCCCATGAGACGTGCAGAAGGGTCCACCATAGCCATTCATACCCTTGAGGTGGTTTGCCTTCTGGTTCTCATTTTGGGAGGCAGCTAAGGAATATTTGTCGCTGCTCTGGTTGGCCTGGCTTATTCCCCAGTTGGATGTGATGGCATGAGCATTGCCACTTTAAACCTCACCCCCCCGAACTCATCAGTTTATAACCCACTTGAAATACTTACTACAAATGCTTAATACCTTTCTCCATGGTGTTCCATTTGCCTGGATGAGATACTTGCTGTTGCACTCTGTGGGAATCTGTTTAAGCTGCTTCTCAGAGCCCCTCTCTTAGCCCTCTGTCATGGGGCGTTATCTTCTTGTTCTCAAGCTAAATCCGAACAATGACCATGCTAGCTACAAAAAAGAAAGGCTTCTAACTGCATGAAGAAAAATTAACTCATTTTCAGCCGAACCAGCACAAGGTCCAGGCAGAAAAATACTGTATTTTTACATGGCATTTCCTATGAAACCAACTTTCTTTTTTAAAAAATGCAATTCAGATCTCTTAACAGATCAATATTTCTGGAAACAAGAAATTCCTAGGGTTCAATGGCTTTTCTTATGCTAATTGTACTCCACTTAAAAAACTGTTTTCAAATTATTGACATTAGAGCCTAAAAAACCCCAGAATGTAAGGTACCACCAAAGCACAAAGGTGGGCATGGAAATGGAAAGTTTCCAGAAAGAGCCTCCTACTCAAAGACAGAGACCAGGATGAGACAGAGGAGTGCAAATGCAGTTGCCAATGTGCCTACTAAGTGTGGAGGAATGCATTTTTATTCTTTTCTTGTTATTTATTTTCCACTTGTGAAGGTGCAGAGGTTGAGCCACTGGTGGGTATCCAGCTGGGTACTCCTGTTGGCGTCATCTCACACAAAGGAGCCTGATGGTTGGGGTAATGCCAGGTGATCCCTGTGGCAAATGGACCCACTGCCATCGATGATTCTTCTCAAGGTGGATAGACTCCATGGGCTCCATGTCATCCTTTGGTGGACTGTCACACCTGGGCCTCACAGCAAGCCTCAGCAGACAGACATGCCAGGGCCCCATGCTGTTATCCTGCGTGCTCACAGCTACATGCTGCACGACATCAGTCGTAGGCCATTACTCTCATGGCACGAGAGGAAATGTTCCTCCTCCTCCACTGATTTCCCTCCTTCAGGCTTCTGGGAGGTGCCTTCCTCTTTGGCAGTTGTGGGAACTATCTCTGTGCTGTCGCACACAAAGGTGGGCAGCCACCCACCTCGATGCTCCAGCTGCTCCCTGGCAGATAGACACACCTGGGCTTCAAGCTGTTCCCTGGTGGGCCCATAGCCATGCACTGCATGCCGTCGATCAGAAAAGTGAGGTCAATAGGCTGATCGCACTCATGGCACAAGGGACGATTTTGTTCCTCCTCCTCTACTGCATTTGCTTTCTCCTCCTGGGTGGGCAGACATCTGACTTGCTGCTCTAGCTCCTCTTCCTTCCAAGCATACTTGGCATCTGAGAGCCTTGAAGCTTGGCAAAATGTGGGCCACCTGCAGGGAACCTGTTTTTATAGGCCTGGAACAAAAGAGAGTGAGGTGGCTGGTGACATTAGGAGGCTACTGTGATGGTAATTATGACTGTGGCCAACGTGTGTGGCCAAAAATAGCGGTTCTGAGTTTAGGGAGCCTGAATGGGGTGGGTGCCCAGGTGGCAGAAGATACAGAGAAGGCAGAATTACTGAATGCCTTCTTTGTCTCTGTCTACTCTGCCGGAGGCTGTCCTGGGGAGCCCTGTACCCCTGAGACCCCGGATGAAGCCAGGTCAATGGAGGAGTTTGCTTTAGTCGATGAGGACTGGGTTAGGGAGCAATTAAATAGTCTGGACATCCATAAATCCATGGGTCCAGATGGGATGCATCCGCGGGTGCTGTGGCAGCTGGCTGAAGTCATTGCTAGACCGCTCTCCATCATCTTTGCCAAGTCTTGGGAAACACGAGAGGTGCCCGAGGATTGGAGGAAAGCAAATGTCACTCCAGTCTTCAAAAAGGGCAAGAAGGAGGACCCGGGTAATTATAGACCGGTCAGCCTCACCTCTGTCCCTGGGAAAGTAATGGAACAGCTTGTCCTTGGTGCCATCTCAAGGCATATCAAGGATAAGAGGGTATTAGGGGCTTTACCAAGGGTAAGTCATGCTTGACCAACCTCATAGCCTTTTATGAGAATGTAACAAGGTGGATGGATGATGGCAGAGCGGTGGATGTGGTCTACCTTGACTTCAGCAAAGCCTTTGACACAGTCTCCCACAGCATCCTCACAGCTAAGTTGAGGAGGTGTGGTCTAGACAATAGAGTAGTGAGGTGGGTTGCAAACTGGCTTAAGGAGAGAAGCCAGAGAGTGGTAGTCAATGGTGCGGAGTCTAGTTGGAGGCCAGTATCTAGTGGAGTGCCTCAGGGGTCAGTACTGGAGCCAATATTATTCAATATATTCATTAACGATTTAGATGAGGGAATAGAGTGTACTATCAGCAAGTTTGCTGATGACAGTAAGCTGGGAGGAGTGGCTGACATGCCAGAAGGCTGTGCTGCCATCCAGCGGGACCTGGACAGGCTGGAGAGTTGGGCGGGGAACAACCTAATGAAATTTAACAAGGGAAAGTGTAGAGTCCTGCATCTGGGCAGGAACAACCCCAGGTTCCAGTATAGGTTGGGAAATTACAAATTAGAGAGCAGTGTAGGGGAAAGGGACCTGGGGGTCCTGGTGGACAACAGGATGACCATGAGCCAGCACTGTGCTCTTGTGGCCAAGAAGGCCAATGGCGTCCTGGGGTGTATTAGAAGGGGGGTGGTTAGTAGATCAAGAGAGGTCCTCCTTCCCCTCTACTCCGCCCTGGTGAGACCCCATCTGGAATATTGTGTCCATTTCTGGGCCCCTCAGTTCAAGAAGGGAACTGCTGGAGAGGGTCCAGTGTAGAGCAACAAAGATGATTAAGGGAGTGGAGCATCTCCCTTATGAAGAAAGGCTGAGGGAGCTGGGTCTCTTTAGTTTGGAGAAGAGGAGACTGAGGGGTGACCTTATTAATGTTTATAAATATATAAAGGGTGAGTGCCATGAGGATGGAGCCAGACTCTTTTCGGTGGCAAACAATGATAGGACAAGGGGTAATGGGATCAAGCTGGAACACAAGAGGTTCCACTTAAATTTGAGAAGAAACTTCTTCTCAGTAAGGGTGACAGAGCACTAGAACAGGCTGCCCAGGGAGGTTGTGGAGTCTCCTTCTCTGGAGACATTCAAAACCCACCTGGACATGTTCCTGTGTGACTTCACCTAGGCGTTCCTGCTCCAGCAGGGGGATTGGACTAGATGATCTTTTGATGTCCCTTCCAATCCCAAACATACTGTGATATTGTGATACTGTGTGTGGCAGAATGCAAACCCCCCTCCCTCCTTCAGTATGGCACATCTCCCCCTTTCTCTGCTACTTGAGGCTAACAGCTTCTTTTGTTTGGCCCAGAGCACCCTGGCTCCTGGGACATTAGCAGAAGGGAGTTCCAAGGCACACTGAGCCGCGCCCAGTGTGGGGGATGTTTGAAGGCTTCAGGGGCACCCACACGCAGTGTGGGGGGTGCAGAGAAGCTTCTACAATGCCTACAGTCAGGTCTGATCAGATAACAAAAACGGGACTCTCGTCGAGACTCTGCCCATTGCCGCGGGTCTCTTGGAGCACGAGCAAGATGCTGCCGCCAGGAGAGCCCCCCTCCCTGGGATGGAGACTCTGCTTGCCTTGCCGCCACGTGCGTAAGTAAAACTTCTCGCAGGGTTGCGAGTATATTTATACTTTCGTGCACATATGCACGTATAACTTTCCGTGCTCCATATGAGCGCGTGTAAAATTAATCCTCGCAGAATCGCGTGTGTATTTTCTTTCCGTGCACATTTGCACAAGTACTTTATTTCCTCACACAATCGCGAGTGGCCGCCGAGAGCCCCTCGCACAATCGTGAGTGTATTTTCCTCCCGTGCTTCCACATAAGCACGTGTAGGATTCCGTGCACATTTGCACGTGTAAAATAACTCTCGCAGGGCTGCGAGCGTATTATAAATTTACTCTCGTGGAATCGCGAGTGCACACTTTCCGTACTCACTACGAGTACGTGTATCTCTATAAAAATAGTCCCACACCGTGCTTAGGCAAGTGTGTACTCCTCCGGGACTCGGGGACGGCTCCGGCATTGTTTTGAGTGAAGCCACGTGCATGCACTCTGTGGACCGCCCCTCTCAATAATTTCCTCCACTGATATCCGAACCTGTATTTAAGTCACTTTTGGAGTGCTAAAACCCTGTTCCTCGCCGGTCTAATAAAAGTTGGTTTTGGACCTTGTTGTCCCTTAAATTGACCTGTGGGTTGCCTCCGTGACACTGTGAAATTAAGTTACGCATCACTTTGCCCTTGTGAATCAATGCTAGCTATGACCAATAACTGCGTTGTCTCTCAAGTGCTTTTAAAAAACTCCCAGAATGACTTTATCCATAATTTTAGCTGTCACTGAAGTGAGGCTGACAGACCTGTAATTACCATGGTCTTTCTTCTTACCCTTTTTGAAAATTGGGACATATGCCAACTTCCAGTCAACTGGGCCCTCCCCAGACTCCCAAGACCATTCAAAAATAATGGATAGATGTCCCACGATAACATCGGTCAGCTCTTTCAGTACCCTGGGCCCTTTAGACTTAGGTGTATCCCTTTGGAGGAGCAAATCTCAAACAAGTTCAGAGTCGGCTGGGAGTTTATCCTCCAAGTCACAGTCTTCCAACAAAAGGGCTCCAGGGGTCCCAGGCTCCATGATCGGTGTTAAAGACAGAGGCAAGGAAGACAATAAATGTCTCTGCTTTGTCTATGTCCTTATTTATGAGGTGACAGACCTCAGTAAGCAATGGACCAATGGACTCTGAATCTCCTTTTACTGTTAACATCCACTTTATTTGCTTTCCCCTTCATGCTTACTCAGAGTGTTAGCAATCAGGACACATAACCACGGGCGTAGTTATATGTGGTGCTTTATTTCAGCGCTGGGAAACCAGGGGCTCGCACCCAAAGCTGGTTCCGACCACTGATTCAAACTTCACCATTTTATACAATTTGGTTACATACATATTCATTAAAGTTACAATGTGTATATTGCATATTCATTAGGTTACACAATTATTTCACAATATTAGTTGCAACACCTTGGAACTACTCTAAGCATGCGCAGTGTCCTCTGGTGGTCGTTCAGGGGGTCTTCAGGATGAAGTAAGTAGTCTTCATCACTAGTGTACTTTTCACCTTTTGTCACTGCACATGCGTACTTCGTGTAAAATTACACAAATTCTTGGATGATAGCAAATGTACCTTCTCAGCACTTTCAAGATAAGATAAAGACCTGCTGAGAACTAACAGAACTAACTTTCAGTTCTCTAAAATATGAGCTCGTATACAACTTGCATAGCTTTTACGATAAGGTAGGAATCTTGGATATGGCCTACAGAATCAGAATAGCATTTATCAATGTCTTAACTAAAGGTACAGAGCAAGCATAAGGTAACCACGCTCGTGGTTCTGGGTAAGGACTATACAGGGGACAAGCTGAGACTTTCAGCCTTAGCAGCACAGCTTATAACACTGATATAGGCCTAAAATCCTAATTTCCTATTTTCCTACAACAGTGACACACGCTGTCCAATGGTGTTTGTAACACACATGCTACAAAATTCAATTCAACTATAACAAGAGTGTCTATCTAATTAAAGCCAGAGCCCAGCTCTAAAACTGAAAATGTCCAGTGACTGCTCCCACACTAATGGTGTCAGGAATTAAAGCTGTTGCTAGGCCTCGCTTTCCCTTGGCAGCACATTCAAAGCCAAGCCAAAACTGGAGCTGGGCACTTGCCTAATGACCTAAAGGTCCCCTCACTCTCTCTCACTCTAGGCAGAGCCCAGCTCCAAAATGAAAATGTCCATTGAAAGCTCCCACATGCAAGGTTCCAGGCATGAAAGGTGTTGCTGACCCCAACCTTACCTTGGCAGTCCTTTCATAACCACACCAACACTGGAGCTCAGCACTTGCCTAGCTACCTAAGGGTCCACTCAGCCTCTCACACTTGCCAGAGCCCAACTCCAAGCTTGAAAAGGTCCAGCGAGTGCTCCCACACAGAATGTGCCAAGACTGAAAGCAGTTGCTGGACCTCACTTTCCTTTTGCAACTCTTTCACAGACCCACCAACACTGGGGCTCTGGGTTTGCCTATCCACCTAATGGTCCCCTCACTCTCTCAATCTAGCACGACTCTAGTTCATAAATTGAAAACATCCAGTGACTGCTTGCACACGGAAGTTGCCAGGACTGAAAGATGTTGCTAGTTCTCACTTTCCCTTGGCAGACCTTTCACAGCACAACCAATACAACACTGGTGCTAGGTACTTCCATAGCCACCTCCCTGTCCCCTCATTCTCTATGACTCTTGAAAGACCCCAGCTCCGAAACTGAACATGAACAGCAACTGCTCCAACACAAAAAGTGCCTGAACTAAAAGCTTTTGCTGGCCACCACCTTCACATTACAGCCCATTCACAGCCCTACCAAAACTGGGACTTGTGCTTTCCTGGCCAACTAATGGTCCCCTAGCTCTCACTCTCACTAGAGCCAAGCTCCGAAATTGAAAAAATCCAGCAACTGTTCCCACATGGAAGGTGCGAGGACTAAATGCTGTTGCTGACCTGTCCTGGTTTTGTTTAAAACAAGACCAGTTGCCTTTTAGTGAATTTTCCTTTAAGCTAAGTTCTTCTAAGTAACTGTGGGCTTGGTCTGCTTCCCTGTCCATGGTGATGTTAAAGCAGACTGTAGTTTGTTTTTGATTTGAAGGATGTTGTTGCAAATCTGATATTATTTGTATTATTTACACAATCGGTTGGATTCAATGATGCCTTTTTTGGGGTTAATGCTTCTTGTTAGTGTTTATGTGCAGAACATAATCTCTGGAAGTTTGGATAAAGCTGCTATAATAGCTTTGTTCCTGGGCTGTGTAGCATTGCTTTATATGGTGATAGTTAAGCTGATGATGCATTTCTATTCATTGTTATCATACTTTGGGAGTATGCATTTTTGGAATTCTCCAGTAGAAGCAAAAGAAATTAAAGAGAACTGTACCTTTTGTTTTTTCAGTTGCAGGAGTGATCTTTTAGGAGAGCTATTCAACTGCTCTTTTTCATTAGGACAAATTACAGATGCTTTGGGGAATTTTGAATATCCCTGGACAACTGAGCAAAGCTTGTTGGTATTACTGGGTCTCTGGAATGTGTTTCAGTCTTTAATGGTGGTAAAACTACTCAGGAGGATTGTAGTGATTCTAACTTCTGCAAAAGGTGTTGCAGCCGTTGAAGCTTCAGCAATGTGCACTGCAGCCACTCAAACTCCCGTGACAGATTCTGCAGTCACATCAATTCTGACAACAGATAAAACAGCTACTGTAACCCCCTCGGCAAGTACTACAGCCACTCCAATTCCTAACTTGGATACTGCAGTCATGCCAGTGCCAACAAGAGTTAATGCTGCTACTGCAACTCCAGCATCGGGCATCACAGCCACACCAATGCTGATTACACATGCTGCAGCCACTACAATTTCAACAAATGTTACTGCAGCTATGCCAACTGCAATGTCAGTTAATGCATCCACTCAAACCTCCACAATACGTGATGCGGCCATTCAGACTTCAGCAGTATTAGTTGCTGCTTCAAGGATGAGGCAAAAGAAAAAACAGTTGGAATCCATTGTGAAGGAAGGTGAAGATGAAGAGCAGAGAACCAGAGGGTCCTTCTAAAACAAAGGAAACAGTAAAGGAAGAGGAAATAGAGCACTCCTTATCCATGAAGGACTTGAGGACTGTGAAATAAGATTTTAGCCATCGTGAAGGTGAGCCACTTGTCACTTGGCTCATTCGATGCTGGGATAGTGGGGCCAATAGTTTGGAATTAGATGGCAATGAAGCCAGTCAGTTGGGATCCCTGGCCAGATATGGTGGCATTGTTAAAGCAATTGCAAAGAAGAAACAAAATCAAAACCTCTGGAGGCGAAACCTGTCAGCAGTAAATATCAAGTACCCTTTAAAAGATGATATCATATGCCGCCCAACCAAATGGACTACTATGGAGTGAGGTATTAGGTATCTGAGAGAACTGGCTGTGCGAGAGATAATTTACAGTGACCCACAGACAATTATAGATCCTGATGAAGTGCCATGTACTCGAGGTATACTGCAGAAGATGATTAAGGGAGTGGAACATCTCCCTTATGAGGAAAGGCTGAGGGAGCTGGGTCTCTTTAGCTTCGAGAAAAGGAGACTGAGGGGTGACCTCATTAATGTTTACAAATATATAAAGGGTGAGTGTCACGAGGATGGAGCCAGGCTCTTCTCGGTGACAACCAACAGTAGGACAAGGGGTAATGGGTTCAAACTAGAACACAAAAGGTTCCACTTAAATTTGAGAAGAAACTTCTTCTCATTAAGGGTGACAGAGCACTGGAACAGGCTGCCCAGGGAAGTTGTGGAGTCTCCTACTCTGGAGGCATTCAAGACCTGCCTGGACGCCTTCCTGTGTAACCTCATCTAGGTGTTCCTGCTCCAGCAGGGGGATTGGACTAGATGATCTTTTGAGGTCCCTTCCAATCCCTAACATTCTGTGATTCTGTGAAGTTTGTGCAGAGTACACCACTGACTTATGCCCACACTTTAGGATTACTCGTCATTTCAGAAGATGATCGATCAGCTGTGGGTGTGGTAGCAAACATGATGTGGCAGTATGAATACACTCTTTCTTCTCTCCTACAAGCCTGTGTCTCAGCTGTGGAGAAAATGTGTGACAAACTGTCCTAGAGGGAGGATAGATCCTACTCGTCTCCTGCACGGGCCCAAGCCACCGCTATTAAGAGAAGATGCTCTTCTGCAGCACCAGCTCGAGAGAAACGGAATATGTCACGAGGCTGTGAAAAATGCAGTTGTGATTCGTGCTAAGATGTTTAATGTTTACAGATATAACCAAATGAGGCACGGGCTCTGAACCTGGAAAAAGGTGGTTAAGTTCTATGTAAAAAGTTATGAAACTTGCTTGTGAAGTTATATTGACAGAGGGAACTAACATTTTAAGGGTTAACTAAACTTATAATGGGTGCCTACTAACGAGCTAACACTTTAAGGCTTAGTCACACAATAAATGCTTAGTTTAGAGCTTTATGTTAAGAAGAACAGAACCCCATCGAATGCCAAGATAAGAAGTTTTACTGCACCTAGCTGTAAACTTGAGGAGACAAGGTAACGAAGATTTACAGCAAAAGGGGGCGCCAGTCTGGTTTCATTCAACTTGGCAGCTTGGGTCCCAGTCAATTCAACATAATGAGCCAAAGGTAAAAAGTTCACTGTGATGAAGCTGAAGGAGCCTTCATCCAAAGACCCCCAAAGACCCCTCCTCAAATTCACCAAGTGGCACTGCGCAGGCGCAACAGGGGAGGGTCTATGGAAATGGTTATCTGAGACTCATTTTAATCAGAAGCGGGGAAAGGTTATGAATATGTATAGGTGTTCCTGGGGTCATTATGAATATGTAATACCTTACTATATTTAAGCACACTTCTTATTGTTTAAAGGTGTGCGTGTTGGGCGGAGTGAATCCCCCCCGCACCCAGCGCTGTTTTTCTTATGCTCTAATGAACACGTGTTTAAGGAATACAAGGAATTGGATTAAATGTTTTTTTTTTATCCATAGAAAAAGCATAAGTTATTTATTTCAATTGGTGACCCCTACGTGATAACCTTGGATAGCTCTGTGTTACCTCAGGTTCAAGGGAGGCGCCCCACTTTAATAGTGGCCCTTGGACTCGGGTGTGCGGAGAGCTACCAACGTTATTCAAAATTAAAGCATAAGCAAAAGAATTGAGAAGAATTGAGCTCACTCCCCCTGAATGCTGCAGTTTACCTGTAATCCAGAGTGCACGAAGGTCCCGACGGGAAAAGTGGACTGTAAGTACCGCCGGGTCAGGTAGGTCCTGATGGGAAAAATGGACTGTAAGTACCATCAGGTCGGGTAATGTGATTGTGTGACTGGTGTTGTTTGAGACGCAATCTGGTTGCGAAGCGAGTGCGGAGTCCTTCTAAATGCAATTCCAACACCCCGCGAGGGGCTTGGCCACTGAAGGGACAAAGTGAGTGAAGCACTCTCTCTGTGTTGTGGGTTTGAGCCCCACGTTGTAAGCTAGTTGTAGTGGGTTTGATCCCCATGTTGTGAGCCAGGTTTTGTGGGTTTGAGGTTCCCACAAGAGGTCGAAGGGGAGCGACCTGCCGGAGATACCCCCCCTCGACAGTCCCTTGGCGGGGGGGGTCATGTTAGAGTTTTGGACCCCCAACAGTCCCTTGAGGGGGCACCATGATAGAATTCTGGGATGAAGAGAAGTTCACCCAAGGAAAAAGCAAAGGATAAATGGACTCAAGGAGTGGACCCCCCAGTTTGTAACAAAATCCTGGGGAGATATAAGAAAGAAACTAGAAAAACTCGAAGAGATAAGGAGAAACAAAGAGTTAACTCATCCCTCATCCCATCTGTTGGGACGGGACAGTTTATTTGGTGTCAGAAGTGGGATATTCTGTGAGAAGCGGTTCGGGGGGGGGGATAGGAGCCAGAGGCTCTAAAGGAGGACGGATCGGTCTGTGCTGTGTTCTCTGGCATGGCATCCTGGGTCAAGCCAGGCCTGGACTGCTCCCTGATATTGAGTTTGCTGAAAGATTATAAGGTTTGCCAGAGTCCTGAGGGTCTTAGGTGGGCTTCTGGACATTGGTCATCTCCAGATATTGTAACTGAGCAAATAAGGGGCTTGGCAAAAGAAAGCAGATTTGAGATCTCTGCTGTTTTGGAAGCAGCATTGATAGCTGCCCCGGAAGACAAGCAAACTGAGCAAGAGATCATTAAATCACTGTAGACAGATTTACAAGCAGAATGGTTTGAACTTCAGCAAGCGGAGAGAGAATTAGCTGATAACAAATGAATCACAGAAAAACTTGCAGAACAGTCTGCAAGATGCCTTTTAGTACTAGCTTTTTTTTCTTTGTGGGTATCTTTTTGAATGTGTTGCAGTTTCGTAAGTCTTTGCCTGTTGTATGGTATAGTAAGATCACAGATTGATCCAAAATGTACATTTTGTGATGATGAGCAATTTGGCTCTTGACTGTGTGAATGTGGTGATGGGGTTTTGTGTGTGACAGCCATTACTTTTCTTTCTGGCATGCTGGCTTTGTTCTGGCATCTGGACTTGCACGGCTCTGTGATAGGCTGTGTCTCATCTCGATGTGCTGGATTTGGCTCTTTTGTATGCGCACCGGATGGGGGGGTCCTGGTTTGGGGATGGCAGTTGTGGCGCCCCAGATGAGACACTGATAGAAGCCTTGCCCGGTCCAGCTTGCTGCGGCGGGGGTGGTGCATGCCCATGGGCTCCAGCGCACACTGACCTGTTTTGTCAGGGAGACCCAGCGGTGCCTCCACCTGGCTGAGCAGTGAGTGGTTCAAAGGTGCAACGCTAAAATTGAGATATTGTCTTGAAGAAGTGTAATTGTGATCTGTTTGCATATTTGAACTTGGTATTTGGTTTGCGTGTCTGAGCTCAGTATTTTAGTTAGTATATTTAGATTTGGTACCAATAGAATTTGTTTGGGGAGATAATTACAACATGAGAACCGGTTCCATTATTAAAGTACCACCTTGCTCCCCCTTTATATGCATCTGTACACATGAGAGAAAATTAGTGGGGGAAGTGATTTGAATGTGAAATTCTGAGTTAGCTGTATTGCAGTTAGTGTTGTTCTGTGGATAGACTGATTTGGATCTAAAATTAATGTAAGGGATTGATGCTTAATATGCTGCTTATTGACATCTGTAAGAAATTACAAAAGGTAGGAGCTGAGGGATGTAACTATTGCTCAGCTAATTGAAATTGCATATAAAGTTTATAGACGCAGGAATTAAATGAAGAGAGAAAAAGGGCAAGAGGAGCCCAAGGCTGTGCCTGGCAGCTTCCCCTTGATAAGCTGCGTCGAGAAGAAAGAAAAAGAAAAGGTGAAAAGCTGAGTGCCTGCTAAAGCGATGAGAAAAAGAAAAGGGGGGGTGGAGAGCAGTGACTGCTGGAGCTGCAGCTCCTCTCCTCCGGGCTCACCGGCCACAGGGGATGAAGTGGGGGGGGGCAGTCGCTGCCTGGCCCGTTCCTGCTGGGCTGCTTTGTTGTGTGTAATGCGTACAGAGCACGCGGATTTCCCCTTAGATATCCACCTTCTGACCCAGGTTCAGAAGTAGGAATTCAGCCAGTAATAGAGAAATTCCTGCAAATAGGGAAGGTGAAGGAAGGTGAAGAAGAAGAGCAGGAAGAAGTTATTGCTGGAATAGAACAAGGTAAAGACGAAGAACAGGGAGAGATTATTTCTGGAACAGAACAGTCAGAGGAGGAAGGAAAAGTTCCTTCTAAATCAAAGGAATCGGTAAAGGAAGAGGTAATAGTCCGCTCCTTGTCTGTGAAGGAGTTGAGAATTGTGTAACAAGATTTTAGTCGTTGTGAAAGTGAGCTAATTGTCACATTTAAAATTTTGGAGCTGGACTTTGGTGAGTGTGAGAGAGAGTGATGGTGTTACAGTTGTAACTAAGTTTTGTAAACTATATCCAAGATTCTTACCTTATCTTGAGGCTTTGCAGGTTGTATACAAAAAGAGAACTGAAAGTTAGTCCTCAGTTAGTCCTTATCTTATCTTGAAAGGATAGGATGTGCTGAGAATGCACATCTAAGAAATCCAAGAATTTTGCATGATTTCACAATGAACATAGGAATAGCGTGCATGTGCGTTGACAAAAGGTGAAAAGTACATGGGCAAAGACGACTTCTTACTTCATCCTGAAGACCCCCTGAACGACCACCAGAGGACACTGCGCCTGCTTAGAGTAGTTCCAAGGTGTTGCAACTGATATTGTGAAACAGTTGTGTAATCTGATGAATATGCAATACATACGTTGTAACCCTAATGAATATGTATGTAACCAAATTGTATAAATGTAGTGGAGTTTGAATCAGTGGTCGAAGCCAGCTTTGGGTGCGAACCCCTGGTTTCCCAGCGCTGAAATAAAAGCACCGCATATAACTACATCCGTGGTTATGTATCTCGTTTGCTAACACAGTTACTGGACATTTTGAATTTTGGAGCTGGGCTCTGGTGAGAGTGACAGAGAGTGAGGGGACCATTAGATGGCTAGGGAAGCACAGAGTCCCAGTGTTTGGTAGATCTGTTAAAGTGCTGTGAAGGGAAGTCCTGGCATCTTCCATGTGAGAGCAGTCTCTAGACATTTACAATTTTTGAGCTCAGCTCTAGTTAGATAGATAGAGAGACAGAGATAGAGTTTTGAACCATTAAGTGGCCAGGAAAGTGTAGATCCCTAGTGTTCATGAAGCTGTGAAAGGGCTGTCAAGGTAAGGTGAGGACCAGAAACAGATTTCAATATTTGCATCTTCTCTGTGGGAGCAGTTGTTGGACATTCACAGTTTGGGAGTCAGCTCTGGCGAGAATAAGAGAGATTTTTTGACCATTAAGTTGCTAGGCAAGCACAGAGCCCCAGTGTTTGTGAGCCAGTGAAAGGGTTGCCAAGGCAAGGTGATGACCAGCAACAGCTTTAAGTCCTTGTAAATCCCATGTGTGAGCAGTTCTTGGATGTTTAGAACTTTGAAGTTCAGCTCTGGTGAGAGTGACAGAGAGTTTTGGGATCATCTAATGATTAAACTGCCAGAGACTGAAAAGAATTATGTCCCAAACATTGTGGCAAAACCGGTTCCTCCAGCCACAGGAGATGGGACATTGTCAGAGACTGAAAAAAATCATGCCTCAAACATTGTGGCCTAGTAGCAGGAGACAGGACACTCAGGATAAGGTGAATTGCTATTTACATACCAACAACAAGCTAAGGAGCCACAGACAAAGGCCGTTTGGCTGACAGTAGGAGGTGGGGGACATGCCAGAGGGCACATAGCTCCATCTTCTGATAGGCCCAGCGTGGCACAAAGGGAAAAGCTGAGACCCTTTAAGATGGCCCGAAACTTGTCTGTCTTTCACAATCACCCCCCAGACTTTTCTATCTTTCGCAATAACACCTGCACAGAAGACCAAAAATTACGCAAGCAGGCAACCCAGAGTGCTATAAAAAGGTTCACCTATACCAGCACTGGCAGGGAACCCACCACGGTGAGGACCACTCAGCCCACCAGCCTTGTTGTGGGAACTGAACCAGCCACCTGAGGATGCTGCACTCCCAAACTACAAACCCCAGCATCCTCGTTGTGGGACACAGGAGGCCACACATCACTGGACCCAGACTACAAGTCCCATCATCCACACTGTGGAGCCATAAGGGTGAAAGAAACCCTCACTTTCTTTCTTCCTTCCTTTCTTTTTTTTGTTCTCTTCTTTCTTTCCTTCTCTTTTCCTTTCCTATATCCCTATTTCTTTGCCTCTCCTTATGTGAGTAGTGTAATAACATAAGGCTTACAACCCCACATGTGTCACGAACTCCTTTATATAAATCCTTTTGCTGTTAAACTGTTCACCAATTAGGCTTAAGTAAGGCAAATCTTTCTCCCGCCAAATCATCTGCTAATTGGGCCGAGCTGCAAAATAAAAGGTATTACTTTTCTTGTTTACAAACCTTAAGTATTGTGTATACTGTTTTCTAACCAAGGGGACCCACGAACCTGAGTCACCTCTCCCCCCCACTCATACCTCTGGGCAGGACATGACATAAGCAAGCACAGTGTTGATGGGCTGTGAAAGGGCTGCCAAGGGAAAATGAGAGCCAGCAACAGCTTTCAGTCCTGGCACATTCTGTGTAGGAGCAGTTACTGGATGTTTATAATTTTGGAGGTCTAATCTAGTGAGAGAGACAGAGAGTTTTGGACCATTAAGTAGCTATGCCAGAGCTGAGTTCCAATGTTTGTGGGTCTGTGAAAGGGTTACAAAGGGAACGTGAGGGCCAGAAACAGCTTTCCATCCTGGTACCTTTCATGTGGGAGCAGTCAATGGATGTTTACAATATTGGAGCTCAGATAGAGCAAGAGGCCATCAAGTGCCCACCAAGCCGCTCTCTCACTCCCTCTCCTCAGCAGAACAAGGGGAGAAGATAAAGTGAAAAAACTAATGGGTCAAGATAAAGGCAGTTTAATGGGAAAAAAGAAAAAAGGGGAGGAAAAAAAAAAAAAGCAAAAGCCACACACAGAAGCAAAGCATTCCCATTAGCAGACAATGTCCAGCCATCTCCTGGGAGGAAAGGATTCAGTACATGTAGTGCTTGCTTTGGAAGACAAATCTCTTAATAATTAATGTCATCCCCTCCCTCTCCCTTTCTCGCAGCTTTGATTGCTGAGCATGATGTCATATGGTATAGACTATCCCTTTGGTCAATTCAGGTAAGCTGTTCCATCTGTGTCTTCTCCCAACCACATGTACACCCCCAGCCTACCGGATTTTGAGGTGTTGGAGAGACAGCTTTCATGTGGTGTGAGCACTGCTCAATAATAGCCAAAACATCTGTGTGTGATCAATACTGTTCCAGCCATGAGTACAAAGTACAGAAGTATATGGGCTGCTATGGGGAAAGTTAAGTCCATCCCTGTCAGACCTAGCACAATGGTGTTCAGGAGTCTCTTCCAACATGTGTTACTCTAAGATTCAATGAATCTTTTCCTTGGAGAGCTCTTTGAAGACAGAAAAAACAGAGGAAGAAGAAAAAACAGAGATGCAGAAGTAGAGATATAAAATGCACCAGCATAAATATAGCAGTTCCTTGAATCACAGAATCACAGAATGTTAGGGATTAGAAGGGACCTCAAGAGATCATCTAGTCCAATCCCCCTGCCAGAGCAGGAACACTTAGATGAGGCTACACAGGAATGTGTCCAGGCAGGTTTTGAATGTCTCCAGAGTAGGAGACTCCACAACCCCCCTGGACAGCCTGTTCCAGTGTTCTGTTACCCTTACTGAGAAGAAGTTTCTCCCTGTCCCACTCAGCTTTACGTCATCAGGTGAATTTGCTGAGAGTCCACTCGTTCTCACTGTCTATGTCATT
This sequence comes from Columba livia, assembly GCF_036013475.1. Classification (NCBI taxonomy): domain Eukaryota; kingdom Metazoa; phylum Chordata; class Aves; order Columbiformes; family Columbidae; genus Columba; species Columba livia. The sequence goes on along the minus strand of NC_088641.1, from coordinate 21,571,813 downwards.
GATTAAGATATTAAATAGTACTGGTCCCAACAGGGACCCCTGAGGGACACCCCTTGTTACCAGTGTCCATCCAAACATTGAGCCATTGACCACTATCCTCTGGATGCAACCATCCAACCAGTTCCTCATACACTGAAGTCTACCCATCAAATCCATATCTCTCCAATTTAGAGAGAGGTATGTTGTGGAGGACCATGTCAAAGGCCTTACAAAAGTCCAGATAGATGACTTCCATAGGCCTTCCTTCATCCACTGATGTAGTTACTCCATCATAGAAGGCTACTAGGTTGGTCAGGCAGGACTTGCCCTTGGTGAAACCATGCTGGTTGTCTCAAATCACCTCCCTGTCCTCCACGTGCCTTAGCATAGCTTCTAGAAGGATCTGTTCCATGATCTTCCCAGGCACAGAGGTGAGGCTAACAGGTAGGTGTTTCCCGGGGTCCTCCTTTCTACCCTTTTCAAAAATGGGTGCCATATTTCCCTTTTTCCAGTCACCAGGGACTTCACCCGACTGCTTTGACTTCTCAAATATGTAGGTGCCAAGCCAAGAGTGGCTTGGCAATTACATCAGCCAATTCCCTCAGGACTCTGGGATGCATCTCATCAGGTCCCATAGATTTATGTATGTTCACATTCCTCAAGTGCTCATGAACCTTATCTTCTCTTACAATTGGAGGGACTTTGCTCCCCCAGTCCCCGTCTTGCAGTTCATCCACTCGAGAGGTGTGGAAAGAGAGCTTGCCAGTGAAGAGTGAGGCAGAGAAGTTGTGGAGTACCTCAGCCTTCACCTTGTCCGTTGTTACCAGTTTGTCAGTCTTGCTCATCAGGGGAGTGATGCTTGCTTTGTCCTTCCTTTTCTGGTTGACATACCTGTAGAAGCGCTTCTTATTCTTTGCATCCCTCGCCAAGTTCAGCTCCAGCTGTACCTTGGCTTTCCTGACCCCATCTCTACACAACTGGGCCATGTCCCTATACTCTTCCCAGGATACCTGTCCCTGCTTTCACTGCCTGTGCCTTTCCTTCTTGCCCTTTAGTTTGATTAGCAAGTCTCAACTTAGCCATGCTGGCCTCTTGCCTTCCTTACCCGATTTCTTACACCTGGGGTTTGAGAGCTCTTGTGCTCTATGGAAAGCATACTTATCTGCCAGCTCCGTTCTGCTTCCTTGTCCCTGAGGGCGGTTTCCCAGGGGTTCCTATTCACTAACTCCTTGAAGAACTTGAAGTTGGCTTTCCTTTTAGGTCCCTTCCGGGTCCCTCAGGACTGTGAACTCAATGAGCACATGATCACTGCATCCCAGACTGCCTCCATTCTTGATGTCATCAATCAGCTAACTTGCATTGTTGACCATGAGGTCCAGTATGGCATCCCCTCTGGTAGGGCTGTCTATTACCTGGCTTAAGAATGTATCCTCAATGTACTCCATGAGTGTCTTGGACTGCCTACAGCTTGCTGTGCTACTTTTACAGCAGATGTCAGGGTGATTGAAGTCTCCCAACAGGACAAGAGCCTACGAGCACGATGCCTCCTGTAGCAGGAGTAAGAAGGCTTTGTCAGTAGTGTCGCCCTGATTGGGTGGCCTGTTAGTAGACACCAACCACAAGGTTTCCTTTATTGCCTTGGTCTCTAATTCTTACCCATAAACTTTCAATCTGCTTTTGGCTGTTCTTCAGAGACAGCTCTTCACATTCTATGCATCTCTTGATGCAGAGGGTAACCCCTCCACCCTTCCTTCCTTGCCTGTCCATTCTGAACAGCTTAAAGGCTAGCAGCCTTGGAAGACCATGGTGAGGTTACTTTTGTCTGGTCAGGTGAAAGGCCACAAGAAGGCTGATGGGTTAGGATGCCTGCCTGAAGGGTTATTTCCCAGATGGCGGAGCTTTCCTTGGAGGCAGGAAACAGCAGGAGAGAGAAACACTGCCACACAGAGCAGCTTGGAGGGTGGAGACTGGGCATGGGGAGGAAGTAATGCCACTTGAAGTGTAGTGCTGTGGTGTAAGAAATCATCCAGAAGGAGTATGAGATCAGTCCATCTCTTTGCGTTTCAAGGAAGAGAGTGTGATGGTGGACAGACATCAGTGAATATATGGAAACACCAGGGTGAGAGCAAGGTGACAAAGTGATATGGGCGTCTACAGCCTGCAGGGACAGTGTAGGACAACCTGTGGTGGAGATGCCAAAGGGCACTTGCAAGGCTGGAAGTCACCAAGAGAACCAGCCATGGAGCCATGTATTAATAGACTGGATCCATCTGTTTCTTCTAATGTCACTGCCTGCAAATGGAAGAAGAGAGGAGAAAAAAGAACTGTGCTCCAGATTCCCTTACTGATTGTCCCAAGGCCCTGAAGTCTCTTTTGATTGCCCTTGGACTATGGGTTGCAGCTTCATCGTCACCCACATGGAAAGTTTCCCAGTGATGTCCTTAATCTGGGCCTCAGAGAGGCAGCAGACTTCCCTAAGAGGATGGTCCGTCCGGCATATTGGACCCTCTGTTCCCCTCCGAAAGGAGTCACCTACAACTATAATCTGTCTTTTCTTCCTTGTGGAGGTGGTCATAATACAGGCGGTAGGCCTTTCTGACCCTGTCAACACCTCTGGTGTAGATGGACCTTCATCCTCCTCATCCATTGACTGGCCTTCCACATCCAGAGCCTTATACCTGTTGTACAGAGGCACCTGGGAGGGTGAGGTGGGCAAGGAGGGGTTTTGCCTGCCACCTCAAGTGTGGACTTGTTTCCATTCTCTCCTTTCCCTTGAGCTACTGCCTTCAGCCTGGCAGGGGGAGGATATGGGACCCCCCGATCTTGGGGTTTTTCTGGTGGCTGTTCCTGTTTCTTTCTCAGGAAGGCCAGAGCATGGTCCCACCACTCTCTTTCTCAGACTCTCTGATGCTCCTTAAACTTTCTACTTCCTCTCTTAGCTCTGCCACCACGTTGATACAGTATGGACAACCTTACTCCACACCTATCCAACTCCATAATTTCTCTCATCAGCCACCTGGGACTTGCATCTCTTTTCCTTATATTAGACTTCTCCACTGGAGTCTGCAGCTGGATGTTACAGCTCCTTTGCACCAGCTCCCACCTGCTCTCCTTAGAGAATGGATTGCATAAAGAGGGATTTTCCTTTATTTTTGAACAAAATAATATTTATAAGATTCACCATTAAAAGAAAACACACTCCTCAACTGTATGTCAAATACAACCTTCCACCAATGAGGTTCACCTTCCACAAGGCATAATCATGCCAGAAATGTTTTAGACAGATATAAAATTAAAAAATAAGCACTATTAAAGAGTTGATGGAAGACAGAACTGGACAGTCTACTGAAAGATAATTGCTGCTTTTAACTCCCTGAAGCTCAAAGCAGCAACTGGATTGTTGAGAGGTGTCTGAATGATCAGAGTAAGGAGACAGGAAATCTAGAGAGCAATTTTAAGTGCTTATGTGCAGATGCACTGCTGGAAAGGTGACTTCAGACATGGTCAGTTTACTTAGGACAGGTGGAAATAAATGAAAGCTGAGGGAGATGAAATGCACAGCCTAATAGAGTGGTATAATGTGGAGGGGAGGACTCCAGCGCATGGACAGCTCGTGAACATAGATGATATCCAATTAGCAAATGCATGCTTGGAGCGTGGACATATGATCAGAGAATAGTTGCATATATAAGGAGGCTTGTTTCTGTAATAAATGGCTTTGCGTGATTCACATTGAATCGGAATGCTGAGTCCTTTATTCACTCCAACAAATGGTGACCCCGATGTGATGCTCTGAATGGCGTATCACTACAATCGGGGAAAAGCCTGGAGTGGCCCAGCCGGAGGCGAATCAGCTGGACTGAGAACCGGGCAGAGGCGTACGGACGTTCCATAGACAAATTTGTCGAAGAAATCACCAGAAAAGGTGAGCAGCTGGGGCAGGAGGAGGGAAGAGTGAAGCTCCTCTTGATATTCTCTCTGTGAGAGGACTCAAATATGAAGAAAGTAACATACATAGACTGTTAGTTTGGTGTAGAACTAACGGCTACCTGGCAGAAACCGAGAAGGCTTTTAAACTTGAACTTTGGGACGATATAGGGCAGAAATTATGGGATAAGGTCAGCAACGTAGGTAAAGAAGCTAAATCGTTAGCAACTACATGGAAGGTTATAATTACCGCCTTAAAAGATCTTAAGGCTGAACGGTCTGCTGCTGACGGAGTTTTTGCAGCTTTGCAGCCTGATAAGAAACCTGAAAGTCTCTGCGAAGTTTACCCAGTTCATGTCTTTGATACCCTCCCTACTCCATCCTCTGCTGTGCCTTCAGTGCCCCCGTTGGCTCAGCAGTCCGGGGCAGGGGGAGGAAAAATGCCAAACGGGTGGCCTCTTACTCAATTACCTAACCCTAATGACAACATCAAGTCCAAAGAATTGGAGTCAGACAACTTGCCTAAAGAACTTGTGAAAGCTGAGAATGCTAAAGTCATAAACAAGTGTACTATCAGTCTTTTTACTAATTTGTGTCTGCCTTTACTGCCTTTTAACCCTCCAACTTCCACGAGAGAGCAGAAGGAGTCGCTGGATAAGAACTGGGCAAAAGAACTGTGTGAAGGATTACATCAGCTAATAGCGAGTGAATGCAGCAGTCAGCAATGCGGTCATGCTGATCGTGATGGCAAAGGGGATGCTCCTGGGGACTCAGGTTATACAAATAATTATGATGCTAGAAAGTATTGGCGAGAATGTGCACTGTTCCAAACCCCCCTGTGACCAACGATTCTCCAGCACCATTCAAGTCCGTGTTATCTGATGACTCGGATGAGGATGGGGGTTTGCAGCATTTTCTTCAAAAGTTAACAGGAAAAAGAGTATGTGTACGAGTTACCCCGAGATCAGATAAAAACCATGAAAGACTCAAGCAAAATTAGACCTATGCAATGTAACAGCTATAGATTTAGGACGGAACGATGGGGACTCGTTGAAAGGGGCAGGTATCCCACAACTCTTGGAACAGACACTAATTGACACACCACAATTACAGGCGCTATTAGTTTCCGAAATCCTGAGGCAGTCAACAGATCTTGCATATCAAGCTATGATAGAAGTGTCTGAAACCAACGAAGCAGCCAAATCTTTTATAACGACTATCAGGGTCCCAGTGAGAATTACATGCAATATATTGACCATCTTCAAGAGGCCATCAATAAGCAGGTTGAAAACTTAGAAGTTAAGGAAGCACCGGTGTTGAAATTAGCGGTAGAGAATGCTAATGTTTGATATCAACATGTTATCTGTGAGTTTTACAGTACATATTATGTGCTCCTGTGTATTGCCCCTCTGAAAATCAAGCAGCTTGTTAGGAATGTGAGTTAATTGTTATACTAGTTGTTTTTAAGTGCGCCATAAAACCTTCTCCCTATTTTTCCCACTCACGCTGCAAGCAGCGCTGTGCTTTCCCCCCTCCCTCCCTCTTCTCACGGTTTTTACTTACGAGATGGGGTCAGAAATTACTGTTTTCAGTCGTGTTCCTAAGAAATCGGTATTGGGAGGTGTTTTAGAACATAGGAAAGCACTTGGAAATAGGAGAAAATATGATCTTGTTAAATACTGAAATTAGTGTTGGCTGCTGTATAAGTTTAAATGATTGGGTAAAGTGTCCGGAGAATAGAATCTTGAAGTATAACACCTTGTTGCAATTAATGTTGTTTTTAAGGTGAGAAGAGCAGGACAAAAATAAATCTCTACAAGAAATCATTAAATCATTTCAGACAGTTTTACAGGCGGAACAATTTGAACTTCAACAAGCTGAGAGAGTTAACTGACAACACACAGGTCAGAAAACTTGCTGAAGTCTTCAAGATGCTTTCCTTATTAACCTGTTTTCTTTGTGGGTATCTGTTTAAGCATGTTGCAGTTTTGGTAGGTCTTTGTTATATGGTATGATAAGTTCATAGACTGTTAGATCATGAGAATCTGTTGACTCAAAATGTGCATTTTGTGATAATGCAGAAGATCATGAGTAATTTAGTCCTTTACTGCATGAATGTGATGGTAAAATTTTGTGTGTAGTAGCTGTTATTTTTTTTTCTAGCGTGCTAGCTTTATTCCAATATCCAGACTTGTGCAGCTCTGTGATAGGCTGTGTCTCATCTCAATGTGCTGGATTTGGCTCTTTTGTATGCACATCAAGTAAAGTAAAGAATCCTGGTTTTGGAATAACAGTTGTAGCGCACCAGATGAGACACCTCTTTTGTCAGGGAGACCCAGCGGTACCTCTGCCTGGCTGAGCAGTAGGCAGTTCAAAGGTGCAATGCAAAAATTGAAATATTGTCTTAAATTTGTGTAACTTTGATCCATCTGAATATTTGAACTTGGTATTTGGTTTTTATATCTGAGCTCAGTATTTTAATTTGCATATATATATTTGGTACCAAAAGAATTTTGTTTGTGAAGATAATTACAAAATGGGAACGGGTTCAGCTACTAAAATACCACCTTGTTCCCCCTTAGGATGCATCCTTACAAATTAGAGTAATTGCTTATATTGTTTTCTAATAATTTTGAGACCAGAAAATAATTTAAGTTGTTAAACTTTGATTCGCATTGAATTTATGTGTTTGTTGGAGGTATGGGAACTAAAACTAAATGCTATGATAGATGTGAATTTGGAGGAGGTTGTATTTAAAAGTTGCTAGAATATTAACTCATTTGGATCTAGGAAAATAGAATGATGGATTTATGTTTATTATACTGTTTTTTTTTGACATCTGTAAATTGTAAAAGGTAAATGGAGCTAAGGAATGAAACTATTGCTGAGCTACCTGGAATTGCATATAACGTGTACTATGGTTGGAATGAAATGGGAAAACAAAAGAGCAAAATATCCCAGGCCTGTGTGCAGCTCATTGTAACTGAGGAGTTTGCCAGAGCCTCCTACTTCGTACCAGCGATTACACCAGCTGCGTGGCCTTGTCTATGTCTAAACTGCAGCAAGAAAAAAAAAAGGAAAAACATGTCTGTCTGCCTTTAAAGCGGTGAAAGGGGGGTTTTCTCTCCCCACCACTGCAGCAATGTTGTAATACTGAATGGAGCAGTCTGAGGGTGAAGTTTAAAGGCATCCCTAGCAGATCCGTAGTTCTAATGAAACTGGAAAATTAAACCAAAAATTTGTTAATAGACTTATTGTGTGGTAACTAGTTGTAAAATACTCCACTGTTTTGATAAAGCAAATACTACACTGATATATCTGAAACAGGACTTCGATCCGGTAAGGGAAAACAATATCCAATAAATGTGACAACCAAAATGGAGTTAGAAACTTTGAGGAATAAATTTATGAAAACCTTACAAGCTCACTGCATTTGATTGGACTTGCAGATTTGTCTATGAAACAACCTGTGGCTATTGTGGGACAGTATGATGAGATTGCTAGCAGACTGATATACCGACTGTTATATACCAGTTGTCACTCTGATCAAGAAAATGCAGGGAATGAATTTAAGTCTTAATAGGCCATGATCCTTTTGTCATATATGTACCATTTGTGAAATTTAATGTTGACTTTTTGTTTGTAATCTATGTCCTTGTAAATTGCACTAGCTGGTTTTCTTAACAGCACAGCTGTTGGCATGCATAAATGTAAATTGCTGTAGAACCTGCAAGTCTTTAACATCAGGTCACAGACCATACTTGTATCTGGTCTGATCCTACATACTTCCACAGTTTTTGTTGATGGTTCTGGGAAGTCTCATAAAGCTGTAATGGTTTGGTGTGAATATAACAATTGGCATCATTCTGTAAAAATTATTGAAGGTTCAACCCAATTAGCAGAACTTGGCACAGCTTTACGTTACTTAGAGCTTTTTAAGGAGGAACCTCTAAATTTGATTTGTGATTTTGAGCACGTAGTGAATATCCAACACACGTATCTAATTCCGAACTTTTTTTTAAAAAAGAAAAAAAAAAAGTGTGTGTGTGGGGGGAAGTAGGGGAAACACCACAAAACCAATTGTCAGAAGCATTGTATGTGATGAAACACTTTGCAAGTATGACCCAAAACCATGCTACATCAGAAAGAACCTACATTAGTTATGGTCAGATCACTAGTTAATGGTAAATGGAAAAGGCGACATCAGTTGATAACCTGGGGAAAAGGTTATGTTTGTGTCATTACAGGCCAAGGATCGAAGTGGATTCCCACGTAATGGGTCAAGCCATGGCTGAATAAAGACAACAAAGATTCAATGAATGCAGATGGAGAGGAGGGAGATAAGTTGTGAGGACTGTTTCAGATGTAAACCATGGATCCTAATTCAGTGTTATAGATGCTTATGGATCTGGTGATATAGAAGCCATTAGCAAGTAGATAGCGTACCTTCTGTAGAGAATGACAATTTGAACAAACAGTAGAATTAGCCAAAAGGGTAATATTATATTTAGACAGAACTGAGGTAAAGGTATGGGACATCCTTACCATAGCATCTGCTGTGTTCTTTTTCTCTAGTACAGCAGCTGATAAAGCTTTAGGAGACATATCAAAGTTAAGCTATTGTTCTTTTAAATAGGTTAATTTAAGTCTTGAAATACTAATAATAGATGTTGATGGTATTAGACATGTTATTCTACAAAATAACGCAGTTATAAATGTTCTGCTTTTAACATTAGGATTATGGTTGTGCTGTATTAACTTGTTTGATTATTCTGAATATATTAATAAGTGCTTTAGACAAACTAGAACAGTACATTAATAAGGTTGCCATAGTAAAATTAAGGTTTGACATATAGCTTATAAGTTTTGGAATAAGTGGGTAGTTGTTTGATCTTATTAAATAAGGCTTAATTGCATTATATGTAATTGTAGTTATTGTATTAATCATGTGCTGTATATTGCAGTGTATTTCAAAGATGATTCAGCATGCTGTAAATGGGGACTGGCTGGTTCAAGAACAAAAAGGAGAAATTGTGGAGGGGTTGCTGTTAGATGGAGACTTGTTACTGAACCAGCCAGGAATTTAAAGGACAACTCAGAGGCAGTAAACAGGACCGGCTATGAGAAAGAAGCAACTTCGTAATAACGAGGTCCCAACATGTGGCAAATCAACGGACCTATCAGCAGTGAGACTCCAGTGCGTGGACAGCTCGTGAACATAGATGATATCCAATTAGCGAATGCATGCTTGGAGCATGGATGCGTGATCAGAGAACAGTTGCATATATAAGGAGGCTTGTTTCTGTAATAAATGGCTTTGCGTGATTCACATTGAATCGGAATGCTGAGTCCTTTATTCACTCCAACAGTATAGGCAAATATAGTGGAAGGTCAATAGTTCTCCTCTTGCTATTAATTCACATCCTGAAAACATCTCATTTTGATCTCATGGGAAAACACTGGCATTTTATTAAAAATATTCAGTTGTTTCAACTGATAAGGTCATAGTCATCCTTTTAAATGGGTGTAAAAATTTCTCAAAATTTTCAGGCAGAGCCCTGCTGTCTGACCATAAGTATCCAGTGCTACCACCAGAAGTACAAGCCTGAGACTGCAGCTGTCACAGAGGACTTGCTGGAGATGAATACCCTTTGGAAACTGCAGCTGGAGCCTGGGCAGAGGGTCCCAGGGCTCCTACACTGGCACCATGCTCTCCTGTCCCTGTAACTGCATCCCACCCCAATTTCATGATCATTTGCCTTTGCAAAGACAGTAAACAAAATCCCCCAGAGAGCAGTGTATTAAAACAAGACAAAACAAAGTGAGGATAACAAGACCAACAATGTTTGAAGCTTAAAGTTGCAATAGGACATTTCCTTCACTCTGAATCTTCCATTATATTTCTTTGTTGCTTCATTTTTTTTTTAAATTCTTTCAACATTTCCATCATATTGAGGCCTACAGCATTAAGAAAGATATTTTTTGTGTCTTGCACAGAGTCCAGGGCCCCCAAATCCTCCCTGTCTTGGACTGTCCATGAGACCTCTAACTCTTGGCACAGAGTGAGTCACACTCCTATGTGTTGACCACTCTTGCCCAATGGAATAAAGCAGGGTAAAAAGCTTCAGTGAAAAACTCTCTTTTTGGATGGCCAAATTTGAACTAATCTCACCATATCTGTGTTACTTGTCTTTCTATGTGAGTATATGTAAAAGTCATAGAATAATATAATTCTTTTGGTTGGAAGATTATTGAGTCCAACTGTTAATCCAGCACTATCAAGTCTACCTCTAAACCATAGAATCATAGAATGTCCTGAGTTGGAAGGGACCCACAGGGATCATTGACTCCAACTCCTGTCCCTGCATAGGACAACCCCAAAATTCACACCATGTGTCTGAGGGTGTTGTCCAATCACTTCTTGAATACTGTCAGGCTTGGGGCCATGACTACCTCCCTGGAGAGCCTGTTCCAGTGCTCCACCACCCAGTGCTCTGGGTGAAGAAATTTTTCCTAATATACAATCTAAATCTCTCCTGGCACATCTTCCTGCCATTCCCTCGGATCCTAACCACATCCCTAAGAACCTCATCTACATGTCTTTTAAACACCTTCAGGGATGGTGACTCAGTCACTTCCCTGGGCAGCCTGTTCCAATGCTTGAAAACATTTTCGGTGAAGAATTTTTTCTTAATATCCTATCTAAACCACCCCTGGAGATACATGAGGCCATTTCCTCTCACCCTATCTCTTGTTACCTAGGAAAAGAGACCGACGCCCACCTTGCTACAACCTCCTTTCAGATAGTTGTAGAGAGCAATAAGGTCTTGTCGAGGGTTATGATTGCGGGGTGACAATAAAACCCTGGCAGATGTATTGTTAACCCCCTCTTCCCCCCCCACTTCCCCCTCCCTCTCCCCCCTTTCCACTAAGGAGAGGCGATTGGGAGGAAAAGAAGGACAGAGTGAAGAGAGTTGGAAAAAATTAAAGATGTTTTACTAATGCTACTAATAAGAATAGAGAAAATAATACAAAATATACAAAACCAATCTTGAAAGTCTCAACAACTGCAGAGCCGGCAACCAAAGTCCTGGATTAGACTCTGCAGCCAATCAGAGCTGGATTCAGTCTCTCACTAGGCCTCAGTTTGCAGGGACGACTAGCAAGGTCCTCTCCTAATGTTGGCCATAAGCAGAAGGGAAAAGGGCAAAAGGGACGAGATCCTCGTGATCTCCCACTTTATATGAAGTATTCACGTGAATGGGGTGTTATACACAGTTGGTCAGTTTCTTGCTCACTTGTTTCTCGTCGGCCCTCTCGCGAGATGTCCATCTGTGCTTATCAGTAAGTTTGCATTCCATTGCTAGGTTTACCAAAACATGTGTCTGGTTCTCCAGGAAAATGCAGTTAATATGAAGGCTTTAGCTGACAGGCAAATTCACTAAAAGAGAAACTTGTTTTTAGCAAAACCAGGACAGGTCTCCCCTCAGTCTCCTTTTCTCCAGGCTAAATAACCCCAGTTCCCTCAGCTGCTCCTCATAGGACTTGTTCCCTAGACTCTTCACCAGCTTTTCTGTCCTTCTCTGAACTCTCTCCAGCACCTCAATGTGTTTCTTGTAGTGAGGGGCCCAAAACTGAACACAGTATTTGAGGTGCAGCGTCACCAGTGCCAAGTACAAGGGGACAATCACTTCCTTGGTCTTACTAACCACACTATTTCTGATGCAAGCCAGGATGCTGTTGGCCTTTTTGGCCATCTGGGCACACTGCTGTCACATATTCAGCCAATTATTGACCAACAACCTCAGGTCCTTTTCTGCCAGGTAGCTTTCCAGGCACTCTCCCCCAAGCCTGTAGCATTGCACTTGGCCTTACTGAAACTCATACAATTGGCTTTGGCCCGTCAATCCAGCCTGTCCAGATCTGGTTTTAGAGCTTTCCTACTCTCCAGTAGATCAACATTTCTGCCCATCTTGGTGTCGTCTGCAAACTTACTAAAGGTGCACTCAATCCCCTCATACAGATCATTGATAAAGAGATTAAAGAGAACCGGTCCCAATACTGAGCCCTGGGGAACATCACTTGTGACCGGCTGCCAGCTGAATTTAATTCCATTCACCACAACTCTTTGGGCCCGGCCATCCAACCAGTTTTTAACCCAGCGAAGAGTACACCTGTCCTAGCCATGAGCAGCCAGTTTCTCCAAGAAAATTCTGTGGGAAACAGTGTCAAAGGCTTTCCTAAAGTCCAGATAAACAACATCCATAGCCTTTCCCTCATCCACTAAGTGGGTCACCTTGTCATGGAAGGAGATCAGATTAGTCAAGCAGGACCTGCCTTTCATAAACCCATGCTGACTGGACCTGATCACACAGTTGTCCTGTATGTCCCGTATGATGGCACTCAAGATGATCTCCTTCATAACCTTCCCTGGCACCAGGGTCAGACTGACAGGCCTATAGTTCCCCAGATCCTCCTTCTGGCTCTTCTTGTAGATGGGCATCACATTTGCTATCCTCCAGCCAACTGGAACCTGGCTGGTTTGCCAGTACTACTAATAAATGATGGAAAGTGGCTTGGTGAGCATTTCCACCAGCTCCTTTGGTACCCTTGGGTGTATTTCATCTGACTCCATAGACTTATGCATGTCTAAGTGGTGTAGCAGGTCACTAACCATTTCCTCTTGGATTATGGGGGCTTCATTCTGCTCCCCATCCCTGTCTTTCAGCTCAGCAGGCTGTGTACCCTGAGAACAACTGGTCTTAGTATTAAAGACTGAGGCAAAGAAGGCATTTAGTACCTCAGCCTTTTCCTTGTCCTTTGTCCTTATGTTTCCCCCTGCACCCAATAAAGGATGGAGATTCTCCTTAGCCCCCCTTTTGTTGTTACTGCATTCATAGTAACATTTTTAATTGTCTTTTATGGCAGTTTCCAGTTCTAGTTCAGCTTTGGCTCTTTTAATTTCCTCCCTGCATAGCCTCACAACATCCTTGTAGTCCTCCTGAGTTGCCTGCCCCTTCTTCCAACTGAAGTTCTCTGTTCATCCAGTCTTCTTCCCCACTAGCTCATATTTTGGCACATAGGGATGACCTGCTCCTGTGCCTTTATGATTTCCATCTTGAAGAATGTCCAGCCTTCCTGAATTACTTTGCCCTTCAGGATTGCCCCTCAAGGGACTCTCCCAATCAGACTCCTATATAGGCTAAAGTCTGCCATCCGGAAATCCAAGGTAGCAGTTCTGCTGACTCCCCTTCTTACTTCTCCAATAACAGAAAACTATATCATTTCATGATTACTGTGCCCAAGACAGCTGCCAACCATCACATCACCCACAAGTCCTTCTCTGTTGGCAAACAGTAGGTCCAGTGGGGTGCCTTCCCTAGTTGGCTCACTCACCAACAGTGTCAGGAAGTTCTCTTCCACACACTCCAGGGACCTTCTAGACTGTTTCCTCTCTGCTGTGTTGTATTTCCAGCAGAAATCTGATAAGTTGAGGTCCCCCATGACAACAAGGGCTAGAGATTGTGAGACTTCTCCCAGCATAATATTTCGTCTGCCTCTTCATCCTGGTTGAGTGGTCTATAACAGACACCCACCATGCTATCTGCCTTGTTGGCCTTTCCACTGATTCTTACCCATAAATACTTCACCCCATCTTCACCATCATCAAGTTTTAGACAGTGAAAATACTCCCTAACATACAGGGCTACCCCATACATTAACAGCTGCAGTAATGAAGCTGTTCTCCAGGGGGACAGAAACCTCACAAAGGTTTAGAAGGAGAAGTTTCCAGCCATACATCAGGGGTAAAGTAACACCATGAATCAGGGCAAGCTGTGACCTGACTGGCTGAGGAGTGACCCTGGATGCTACAAGGGCCCTCCCTGCATGTCAACTGCTGCACAAACTGTGATGCCATGCCCTGTTTGCCTGTTCTGGTCATACTCCTGGTCACTAGCACTCCCTGGGTTGCTTTTTATAGGTCGGGGGGGGGGGGGGGGGGGGAGGGGTGGTTGCCATTGCTCTGGCAACACTCAGGTGTCATCAGTGGCTCCCATGAGAGAGCTGCTGGCTCCTGGCAGGTCCCTCTGCTGCCCTGGCATTTCCTTGACTCAGGAAAACCCTCACTGTGCCTCACTGTGCCAAGCAGTCAGGCAGAAAGGGACCTGGGGGTACTAATTGACAGGAAGCTCAACATGAGCCAACAGTGTGCCCAGGTGGCCAAGAAGGCCAATGGTATCCTGTCCTGTATCAAAAATAGCGTTGTCAGCAGGACAAGGGAAGTGATCCTTCCCCTGTACTCTGCATTGGTGAGGCCACACCTGGAGTATTGTGTTCAGTTCTAGGCCCCTCAGTTCAGGAAAGACATTGAAGTGCTGGAGTGGGTCCAGAGAAGAGCAACAAGACTGGTGAAGGGACTTGAACACAAGACCTATGGGGAGAGGCTGAGGGAGCTGGGGTTGTTTAATCTGGAGAAGAGGAGGCTTAGAGGTGACCTCATCACTCTCTATAACTACCTGAAGGGAAGTTATAGCCAGGTGGGGATTGGTCTCTTCTCCCAGGCAGTTAGCAATAGGACAAGGGGGCATGGGCTTAAACTCTGCCAGGGGAAATTTAGGCTGGATATTAGAAATAAATTCTTTACGGAGAGAGTGGTCAGGCACTGGAATGGCCTGCCCAGGGAGGTGGTGGACTCACTGTCCCTGGAGGTTTTTAAACTGAGATTGGACATGGCACTTAGTGCCATGATCTAGTAAATGGACTGAAGTTGGACCAAGGGTTGGACTTGATGATCTCTGAGGTCTTTTCCAACCCAGTCAATTCTGTGATTCTGTGAAGACCTGCCATGCCACCATAAACCCCACCTCCACCCCCACAACTACCACTACCCCCACCACTACTGCCACTTCCACAACTACAGCCACCCCTACCATCATTACCAACACCACTACCACCCTCCCACCACAACCACCACCACCACCACAGGCCCATCATCACCATCACCACCCCAGCCACCACCCCAGAACCACTGCCAGTGTCAACATCAATACAACTCCCCACCACCAAAACCCCAAGCACCAACACAAACACCAGTCCCACCACAACTACCCCTACCAACACCACCCCCACCACCATTGTTACAGCCACCTCCACCACCACTGCCACCACAACCACCTACCCCACTCCCACACCCCCCACAAGAGCACCACCAACCCCACCAAGATTACCACAACCACCATCAACTCAAAAAAACACCATGCCCCCACTACCACCCCTACTACCCATACCACCTGCACCATGACCACCAGCACCAATCCCACCCCCAGCACCACCACAAGCACCACTAGAACCACGAAAACCACCACCACTCCCAGCACCACCACTCCCCCAACACGACTATAATTCCTACCACCATCCTATTACCACAGCCACCATGACCACTCAGCAAGCATCACACTACCCCATCACCACCATAACCACCCTTACCTCCACCCTCAACACCACCACCAACCCCACCACCATCACCACCAACCTCGCCACCACACCCACCACAAGCCCCAAAAACACCAACATCGCCACCACTCCATTGCCAGTTACCTCCACCCCCACCCCAGTCACCACCACCACTCCCCTCACCACCACTCCAACCACCCCACCCCCCACAACCACCACCACCTCCAGCACAACAAGCTCCAGTACCACCCCACCCCCACCACCCCCACAAAGCCTCCACCACCATCCCCAACATTCCCAGCACCACAACCTCCACCCCCACAAGAACCCCCACCACCAAAATCACAACATCCCCCACAACCCCCACTACCACCTCCCCCACAACCACTACCACCCCAAACACCCCTACCCCAGCTCCCACTACCATGAGACCCACCCCCACCCCCCCACTCCCCCTACCCACCACCACAACAAGCTCTCCCCCACCACAACCCCCCCAAAATCCACCCTCACAACCACCAGCTGCACCACCACCAGTATCAGCTGCACCACTACCATCACCATAAGTAAGCTCAACACAACACTCACCACTATATCCAACAGCACCACCACAACAAACAACAAAACTCCAGTAACCCACATGACCACACCTAGCAGCACTCCCACCACCACAACCCCTGAACAAGATTCACTCCAATGACCCCAAACATTATGCACATCTGCACCTCCACCACCCCACCACTACCACAACCTCCACTACAACCAGCACCCAATCACCCCCACAACCACCTCCAGCATCACCTTCATGACCACAACTACCTCTCCCACCCTTTTGTGAATGAGTGATTTATAGTCCTGCTTGCTGCAGAACAATGTTTAGATTGCTTAAAGAAAAGTGTGACTTAAGAGAGTTTGATGCAAAAGTTCAGTTTCTTACTCCATGGAGGAAATATGCCAAGCAGAACTGGGTGACAGTTGGTTTAGAGCAATTTCTAGGGGAACAGGAGATGCAAAAGGGTAGAGTGTTGAGTCACAAGGTTCAGAATGGACTCCCCTTGCTTTCTAAACTCCTTCTCAGAAAGAATTCTAGGTGTGGCTAGATCCAAACTTAGCCCCAGACTTGACCAACAGTTCATGTCTAAGAGACATGGAGGGTAAGGGAAAAGAGGTAGGGGATTATATGTATTTATGGCCAAAGGATTCTATGTGCACACCCGATTCTTTATATCACTTGGCTAGGATTTTAAAGTTTCATCATTCTGCATCTTGACCTGCTTACTTCCCCTCTAGGTGTCAGGTTGCTTTGAAGTCTGAATCCTAGGTCTCTAAAAGCAAACTCTCAGGCATCAAAGTTTGTAGAAATAAATAATTTAATGGAGTAGTATAGCAGCAGGGTTGGCTCAAGTTGGGTGCCTTCTCAGAGGTCCCAGCCAAGCATAGAAATCCCTGGATTTTTATACCCTTACAGACTATTTACCATGATTCATTCTAATAGCAATATATGAGTCTGGGGACTTCTTGCTTCTCATTGGATCCTTTTCACTGGTTCACTAGGTTGGGGTGGTATTTGTTGGGGTGACTATAGTTGGAGTGGTGGTAGTAGGGGTGGTGGTGTATATAGTGATTGAGGTGGTGATTTTGGTGGTAGGGCAGTGTTGGGGTATGTGAGTGTGGTTGTGGTGGTGGGGGTTGAGAAAGTAGTTATGGGGGTAGTAGTGGAGGCAGTTGTAAGAATGGTGGTAGGGGTGGACATGGTGGTGTTGCTGGTGACATGGGTGGTGGTAGTGGTTTGGTTGTTTGTGGTTGTGGGGTTGGTGGTGATGGTAATGGCAGTGTTGGTTGTGGGGTTGGTGGTGGTGGGTGTTTTTCTGGCAGGTGGTGATGGGGGTGGTGGTGAGGGTGGTGCTGGGGTAATGTTTGTTGGGGTGATAGTGAGGATGGTTGTTGTAGTGGTGGTAGGGGGAATGGGGTAGTGATGGTTGTGGAGGCTGGTGGAGTGGTGGGATGGTGGTGGGTTTGGGTTTGGGGTTGGAGTGCTGGTGGTTGTAGCGGTGGGGGTGGTGATGGTGGTATTAGTGCTGGAGGGGGAGTGGGGTAGTTGTGGTGGTTAAGGGATTTGAGTTTGTGGTGGTGGTGGAGGTTTTTGGGGAGGGGGTTGCAGTGTTGGTGGTTGTGTTGTGGGGGTAGTGGGGATTGTGGGAGGGGTGGAAGTGGTAGTGGTGAGGGTGCAGGTGGGTGTTTTGGGTGGGAGGGTGGGGGTGGGGTGGCGGTGGGGGATGCGATGGTGGTGGTGAATAGGTTTGTGGTGGTGGCTAGGGTGGTCAAAGTGGCAGGGCTGGTGAGTACGTTGGGTGGGTGTCGAGGTTTTGATTGCGGGGTGACAATAAAACCATGGCAGATATATTGTCAACCTCCTCTTCTCCCCCCTCCCCCTTCAGCCCCTCCCTCTCCCGCATTCCCACTCAGGACAGGCGATCAGAAGGGAAAGAAGGATAGATAGAAGAGAGTTGGTAAAATTAAAAATGTTTTACTAATGCTACTACTAAGAATAGAGAAGATAGTACAAAATATACAAAACCAATCTTGAAAGTCCCAGCAACTGCAGGGCCGGCACCCAAAGTCCTGGACTGGATTCTGCAGCCAACCGGAGCTGGCTTCAGTCTGTCACTAGGCCTCAGTTCGCAGGGATGACTAGCAAGGTCCTCTCCTAAAGTTTGCCATAAGGAAAAGGGGTGAGATCCTAGTGATCTCCCACTTTTATATGAAGTATCATGTGAATGGGATGGAATACTTCACTTGGTCAGTTTTTTGGTCACCTGTTTTTTGTTGCCCCTCTCGCGAGATGTGCATCCATTCTTATAAATGACCTTGCATACCATTGCTATGTCTACCAAAACATGTATCTGGTTCTCCAGGAAAATGCAGCTAATACGAAGGCTTTAGCTGACAGGCAAATTCACTAAAAGAGAAACTTGTTTTTAGCAAAACCAGGAAATTCCACCCCTTATAATATAACATTCACTGAATGCTTAAACCTTATCAATACAATCTATCAATACAATCTATTTAATCACTACTACTATATATATATACACACGTACATATATACACAGGAGTAAGTAATCTCAATCAGTGGACCATCCTTTGAAAAGTTCATTAAGTTCATTTTGTCACAACAGTCTCCCAGGGCAGGAAAAACTGTACATCTAGTGCATCTCATGACCACCGTTTGTGGGCTAAAGACATCAACATCAAAGAAGTTGTCAGGGGCCACTCAAAGAAGCTAGCTCTGATTTCTTCATCACTGTCTTGATCTGAAAGACACTTGTTAAACACTATTAGTATGGCAATTCACATCATGCAGTTCAGTATTGAATATTTTCACCTAAACTCAAATCCCCTTGAGGTACACACTGGACTTCTCCATCCCTAAGCATCACCCACCAGGTGCTGCCAGGTCCTTGAGCAAACACAATCCCACGAATGGGCTTGCCTTTGCCTGAGGCAGGAGTAACCCAGACTGCCTTTCCTAACATATTTTTCATGTGTACTACAGGGACTTTATCTCCTTCTACAGTACGTAGAATTTCTGATTGGGCAGGCCCGGCTTGACTGGTTGATCCTCTAGTGTTGTCCAACCAAGTGGCTTTTGCTAAATGTGAATCCCAGTTTTTAAAGGTTCCACCACCAAGTGCCTTTAGTGTAGTTTTTAGCAAACCATTGTACCTTTCAATTTTCCCAGAGGCTGGTGCATGATATGGAATATGATATACCCACTCAATACCATGTTCTTTGGCCCAATTGTCTATAATACTGTTTTTAAAATGAGTACCACTGTCTGATTCAATTCTTTCTGGTGCACCATGTGGCCAAAGGACTTGCTTTTCAAGGCCCAAGATAGTATTTTGGGATGTAGCATGAGGTACAACATATGTTTCCAACCATCCGGTGGTTGCTTCCACCATTGTAAGTACATAATGCTTACTTTGATGTGTTTGTGGAAGTGTAATGTAATCAATCTGCCGAGCTTCTCTATACTTATACTTTAACCATCGCCCCCCATACCATACAGGCTTTAACCGTTTCACTTGTTTGATTTCGGCGCAAGTTTCATATTAATGAATAACGTGTGAAATAGTGTCCATAGTTAAATCCACCCCTCGATGGCGAGCCCATTTAGATGTTGCATCTCTACCTTGATGCCCTGAAGCATCATGGGCCCACCGAGCTAAGAAAAGTTCACCTTTATCTTGCCAGTCCAAGTCCACCTCAGCTACTTTAATCTTAGCAGCTTGATCTGCTTGTTGGTTGTTTTGATGTTTCTCAGTAGCTCGACTTCTAGGCACATGAGCATCTACACGACGAACTTTCACAGGCAGGCTCTCTAGCCGAGCAGCAATGTCTTGCCACAGTGCGGCAGCCCAAATGGGTTTACCTCTGCGCTGCCAGTTGCTTTTCTTCCATTGCTGTAGCCACCCCGACAAGGCATTTGCAACCATCCATGATTGAGTACGGAGATAAAGTGTTGGCCACTTTTCTCATTCAGCAGTGTCCAAAGCCAGCTGGATGGCTTTCACTTCTGCTAATTGACTTGTCCTTCAGTGGCTTCTGTAACGTGTCGTGTGGGACTCCACACAGCAGCTTTCCACCTTCAGTGTTTTCCTACAAGACGGCAGGATCCATCTGTGAACAGTGCATACTGCTTATCAGTCTCTGAAAGTGTATTATATGGTGGTGCTTCTTCAGCACGTGTTACTTCCTCCTCATCTGGAGACATCCCGAAGTCTTTGCTTTCTGGCCAGTCTGTAATCACTTCTAAGATCTCTGGGTGATTAGGACTTCCAATTTGAGCTCGTCGGGTGATTAATGCAATCCAGTTACTCCATGTAACACTGGTTGCATGATGTGTAGAGGAAACCGTCCCTTTGAACATCCAGCTCAGCATCAGCAGTCGAGGTGCTAGGAGGAGCTGTGCTTCAGTAACGATCACTTCTGAAGCAGCTCAGACTCCTTCATATGCTGCTAATATATCTTTTTCAGTTGGAGTATAGTTGGCCTCAGATCCTTTGTTTCCTTGACTCCAAAAACCTAAGGTTCGACCTTGGGCTTCTCCTGGTGCTTTCTGCCAGAGGCTCCAGGTAAGTCCATTATCTCTGGCTGCAGTGTAGAGCACATTTTTAACATCTAGTCCAGTCCAAACTGGTCCAAGGGCCACCGCATGAGTTATCTCACGCTTAATTTGTTCAAAGGCTTGTCGTTGTTCAGGGCCCCACTCAAAATGGTTCTTTCTACGAGTCACTCGATAGAGAGGGCTCACAATCAATTTGGCTGTAGTCAGGGATATGCATTCTCCAAAAACCTACAACACCCAAGAAAGTCTGTGTCTCCTTTTTATTAGTAGGTGGAGACATTGCTGCAATTTTGTTGATCACATCCATTGGGATCTGATGACAGCCATCTTGCCATTTTATTCCTAAAAACTGGATCTCCCATGCAGGTCCCTTGACCTTGCTTTGTTTTATGGCAAAACCAGCATCCAAAAGAATCTGAATTATTCTCTCACCTTTCTCAAAGACTTCTTTTGCTGTGTCGTGCCATACGATGATGTCATCAATATATTGCAAGTGTTCTGGAGCTTTACCTTGTTACACCGTGGTCTGGATCAGTCCATGGCAGATGGTAGGACTGTGTTTTCACCCGTGGGGCAAGCAATTCCACTTGTACTGGATGCCCCTCCAGGTGAAAGCAAACTGCGGTCTGCACTCTGCTGCTAAAGGAATAGAGAAAAACGCATCAGCAATGTCAGTTGTGGCATATCACTTGGCTGCCTTTGACTCCAGTTCAAATTGCAGTTCTAACATGTCAGGCACAGCAGCACTCAGTGGTGGCCTAACTTCATTCAGGCCACGATAGTCTACAGTTAGTCTCCACTAGTCACTAGACTTTTGTACTGGCCAAATTGGGCTATTAAAAGGTGAGTGAGTCTTACTGATCACACCCTGGCTTTCCAATTGACGGATCAACTTCTGGATAGGAATCAAATAGTCTCGATTGGTGAGATATTGCCGGCGATGCACCATCATAGTAGCAACTGGCACCTGCTGATTGTCAACCATCAACAGTCCTACAACAGAAGGGTCATCTGAAAGACCAGGCAAATCAGACAGCTGTTGAATTTTCTCAGTGTCCACAGCTGCTATACCAAATGCCCACCTATACCCTTTTGGCTCCTTAAAATACCCTCTCCTGAGGTAGTCTATGCCAAGGATGCACGGAGCATCTGGGCCAGTCACAATGGGATGCTTTTGCCAGTTTTTCCCAGCTAGGCTCATTTCAGCCTCTACAACAGTCAGTTCCTGGGATCCCCCAGTCACTCCAACAATATTAATGGATTGCGTTCCTTTATAATTAGAAGGAATTATTGTGCACTGTGCACCAGTGTCCACTAAAGCTTTGTACTCCTGGGGGTGTGTTGTACCAGGCCATCGTATTTGTACAGTCCAATAAACTCTGTTATCCCTTTCCTCCACCTGGTTGGAGGCAGGGCACCTCTAATTTCTGTTTTGCACAGTCTCTGGGTGTGAATTAGAGGTTCCTTCAAGAGCATCAGAATGTCTTCTGCTCCTTTTGTAAACTGGAGCAGCCACCTTCCTAGGAGTTTTTCCTTTTATCTCACGTACTCGTTCTTGAAGTTCTGAGGTAGGTCTTCCATGCCACCTACTCGTTTTCTCCCTGCTCACGTAGGAAGAACCACAGTGAACCTCTTTTTGTGGACTGCCTCTGTCCTCTCTCTTGAGACTGGAAACGCCTTCTCCTAATAGCTGAAACATAGGTTCGTACAGGTTGTGAATGGTATGTGTCTTCTCTGAGTTCTTTGATTTCTTGCAACCGCTTTTCAAACCGGTCATCAGATTTTTCACACAGTTTCTCCACAGCAGAGACACAAGTCCATAGAAAACCAGCAAGGCTGTCCTCAAAGTTCCGGGGCTGCTCAATCACTTCAGTAATATCTTGTACACCTCCAGATGACCAGACCATTCCTGCCAATGACTTAGCATATGCAGGTGGTGCACTTTGTACATATCTGCACCACAGAGGTCGTGTACAATTGATTCTATCTGGGTCCGTCCCCTCTTGGCTGTTTGGTCCAAAATAGATGATCTCTCACACAGCTAATTCTCTCAGGAACTGGATACCTCTCTCCATAGTATTCCATTTCCCTAATGTGCATATACAGTGTTCCTTGTAGGGAAATCTTACTTTCACAGCTGCCAGGAGTCGGGTCCAGAGGGTAGTGGTGTTGGGGTCTCTTGAAATTGCCCTATCAGTGGTGGAATCTTTTGACAGAGATCCCAGCTGCCTGGCTTCACCACCTTCTAATTCAATTGTTTCTGCCCCATTGTCTCAGCATTGGAGCAGCAAGCTTACAATATTCTCACCTTCATGACAACTGTAACAAGGTGGATGGATGATGGCAGAGCGGTGGATGTGGTCTACCTTGACTTCAGCAAAGCCTTTGACACAGTCTCCCACAGCATCCTCACAGCTAAGTTGAGGAGGTGTGGTCTAGACAATAGAGTAGTGAGGTGGGTTGCAAACTGGCTTAAGGAGAGAAGCCAGAGAGTGGTAGTCAATGGTGCGGAGTCTAGTTGGAGGCCAGTATCTAGTGGAGTGCCTCAGGGGTCAGTACTGGGGCCAATATTATTCAATATATTCATTAACGATTTGGACGAGGGAATAGAGTGTACTATCAGCAAGTTTGCTGATGACACTAAGCTGGGAGGAGTGGCTGACACGCCAGAAGGCTGTGCTGTCATCCAGCGGGACCTGGACAGGCTGGAGAGTTGGGCGGGGAATAACCTGATGAAATTTAACAAGGGAAAGTGTAGAGTCCTGCATCTGGGCAGGAACAACCCCAGGTTCCAGTATAGGTTGGGAAATTACATATTAGAGAGCAGTGTAGGGGAAAGGGACCTGGGGGTCCTGGTGGACAACAGGATGACCATGAGCCAGCACTGTGCCCTTGTGGCCAGGAAGGCCAATGGCATCCTGGGGTGTATTAGAAGGGGGGTGGTTAGTAGGTCGACAGAGGTCCTCCTTCCCCTCTACTCCGCCCTGGTGAGACCACATCTGGAATATTGTGTCCAGTTCTGGGCCCCTCAGTTCAAGAAGGACAGGGAACTGCTGGAGAGAGTCTAGTGCAGGGCAATGAAGATGATTAAGGGAGTGGAGCACCTCCCTTATGAAGAAAGGCTGAGGGAGCTGGGTCTCTTTAGTTTGGAGAAGAGGAGACTAAGGGGGGACCTTATTAATGTTTATAAATATATAAAGGGTGAGTGCCATGAGGATGGAGCCAAACTCTTCTCGGTGGCAAACAATGATAGGACAAGGGGTAAGGGGATCAAGCTGGAACACAAGAGGTTCCACTTAAATTTGAGAAAAAACTTCTCAGTGAGGGTGACAGAGCACTGGAACAGGCTGCCCAGGGAGGTTGTGGAGTCTCCTTCTCTGGAGACATTCAAAACCCGCCTGGACATGTTCCTGTGCGACCTCACCTAGGCGTTCCTGCTCCAGCAGGGGGATTGGACTAGATGATCTTTTGAGGTCCCTTCCAATCCCAAACATAGTGTGATACTGTGATACTGTGACTAAAGTCTTTTCGCAAATCTCTCAGATCACCTGGAGAAAAGGACCGAGTGGTGGTCACTTCATCTCCTCCCTGCACTGATGATGCCCCTTGGATTGATGTTGGCCCCTGTGCCTTCACCTGCTGCACGAGTAGTCTTTCTAGTGACTTTCTTACAACCGGCAACTGATACTGATATGGGCTCACCATCATTTGATTCATTTCCACAGTCTGAATGACTGTCACTGGCATGGGCATAAACATAGTGATTGCCATGGTTACAGCAGCAACAGTGCCCAGTGTGTGAGAGAGGAGGGTCTGCCTTGTTAGCCTTTGAGGCTGGAGAAGTAACATTATCTGCAGCGGCCTTGGCAGAGGAGCTCTGTGTAGGAGCTGTAGCTTCAGCCTGTGAAGCCGTGTTTAGGGGGGCAGTGGCTGCAGTGGCAGCTTTCGCTGTTTTGCTTTTTCTTGAGTGGCTAGGAGTGCTTTTTGCTAAAGCTTCCGAAGACGCACCACAAATCTCAGGACTAAAAAGAGACACAAACCTCCTATTGAACCTAATTTCTCTTAACAGTAACGCAAACTGACACACATTCAGCAAACCAAATAGCACCATCATAGTTCTATCAAAGCTCCAAGGATATTCAAAGCTCTCAAAAACATTTGCAAACTGTCCTGGTGAAAAAACGATAGTATTGTTAGTCAGCCTTTCTAAAGATTCGCTTGACCAATTAGCAAACACATAGCTGTATCAGTCTCTTTTCTCTCCCGGAGTTTTTTGAAGATAAAGCAGAAATTAGAAGAAATTCATTAGCTGCTGCAATATAATGAAATAAACCAGTGCCAAAACACACAGTGTCATCATAACCATCGTCCAATTTCTTGTTGTTATGTAATGAATACTTCGATTCAGAAAAAGGCCCAACACAGGTATGGGATTGCCGAGCACAATGTAGAAAATAGCTGATAAAACTTATGCCATAACATCTTTAAATCGATGTAATTCACTTTGCCTTAATACCACTAAATAATGTCCAAAGCAAACAGATGCGCGAGTATCACAACTCTATGAGTTGGCACCGTGCCAAGAAAATTGAACGGTACGTCAGAGCAGTAGAAAAGCCAAAAACTCTCAAAATTTACCCCTTTTTAGTGCCAAATTTTAAGCCTTTCTCGGGCCCCATGTTGGGCGCCAATTATCTGTTGAGGGTTTCGATTGCGGGGTGACAATAAAACCATGGCAGATGTATTGTTAATCTCCACTCCTTCCCCCTTTCCCCCTTCAACCTCTCCCTCCCCCCCCTTCCCACTAAGGACAGGTGATCAAGAGGGAAAGAAGGACAGAGAGAAGAGTGTTGGAAAAATTAAAAATGTTTTACTAATGCTACTAATGAGAATAGAGAAAATAATACAAAATATACAAAACCAATCTTGAAAGTCTCAGCAACTGCAGAGCCGGCACCCAAAGTCCTGGATTGGACTCTTCAGCCAACCGGAGATGGATTCAGTCTCTCACGAGGCCTCAGTTCACAGGGACAACTAGCCAGGTCCTCTCCTAATGTTGGTCATAAGCAAAAGGGAAAAAAAGGGATGAGATCCTCGTGATCTCCCACTTTTATATGAAGTACTCACGTGAATGGAACGTTATACTCCATTGGTCAGTTTCTTGGTCACCTGCTTCTCATTGCCCCTCTCGTGAGATGTCCATCCATGCTTTTTAATAACTCTGCATTCCATTGCTATGTTTACCAAAACGTGTACCTGGTTCTCCAGGAAAATGCAGCTAATATGAAGGCTTTAGCTGACAGGCAAATTCACTAAAAGAGAAACTTGTTTTTAGCAAAACTGGGACAGGGGTGGTGGTGCTTGTGAGAGTGGTGGTTTTGGGGATGGTTGTGGGGGTGGTGGTATTGGGGATGGTTGTGGGGGTGGTGGTATTCGTGATGGTAGTGTTGGAGGTGGTGGTACCATAAATCGGCTAATAGAAGAAATTTCTAAAACCAAATCAGTTAAAGATTTTAGAAGCAAGCACCCTTTATTGATGCGTTGCCTCCCACAGGAATAATTTTCACCTGGTGGGGGTCCTGAACAATTCCCAGAGGCAGGTTATATCCACACAGATCATATGTATTAATTACATTTCCAAGAAATTCTTTGCATATGCATTACATTCCTTTGTTATTCAGTTTGTAACCTGCTTGCGCTGGTGTTGACACCTTATCTTCTGAGAGCAAGGGCATTGCCTCTTAACCTTCTCCTGCTTATCTTAACAAATACCATTCTTGTGACTTAATGCCTGGCAAGTGCCTAACACCTAACAGCTGTGAACCTTATTCTTATTAACTTAGTAAATGCCCAAAATCTATGACCCTTATTTGTATAGACTTATTTTATCACTAATTACTGATTTTAGGTATCATTAATCCCTCTTCTTTTCTTGAGGGTTTGTGACCATAGTTTTCAACCCTCATTTGAATATAATCTTGATAATTTACTTCTAAACCACTTTTTCTATGTCTCTCTTTGCACATCCTAAAATAATGATAAACACAGTTATTATGACTAAAATAATTATTCCTGTTTGCATTAATGATGCTGGCCACCCTGCAAGTGAAATATTCCCCATTTGAGATAATAGCTTATTAATCAATGTACTTTCTATATTTTGTCTAAGGTCCTGTGATTGTTTTGCTACCCCTTTCATAACCACAATTTAATTTTTTTGTCACATTTCGCATGTGGATACAACAGTGATCATGGTCCAATTCCAATAAATTGCACATCCCATGTTCTTTTAATAGTAACAAATCTAAGGCCTAAATTTGTATTGCTTTCCCAGTTCTGCATCTCTCCTTCACCTAACTGCTTTAGAACAAGGACTGCCACTATCCATATCTTTGTATCAAACATTTTAACTTTACATTTATCCTTTTGAAATTAACTTGGTCCCTTGATCTTGAGCTTTAAAGGAGATTGTTGTTCTACTGTCAAAGGTGTAGGAGCTTTCTTAACCCTGGAGTAATGAATCCATTATTCTTTTCCTTCAAGTTTGAACACAGTGTACGTAGTTAACAGTCTTGAGATGTGTTAAAGCAAGACTCTACTAACTGTGCAGGCCTCAAAATGTCTAAGCTGCAAGGTCAATAGTGTGGGAGATTTGAGGGATTTTCTTGAGGTTGTTGTGTGGATGGGTTTCTATTAGATGGAGATTTATTTCTGAACTAGTCAAAGGAATTTCAAGGTCAGCTCGAGGGCTGAAAAACAGCACCCTGAAAAACAGCAGTGAGACTTGGGCGCGTGGACAGCTCGTGAACGTGGACAATATCCAATCAGCTAATGCGTACTTGGAGCGTGGACGCGTGATCAAGAAATAACTGCATATATAAGGAGGATTGTTTCTGCAATAAATGGCTTCGCTTGAATTCATATTGGATTGTGTGGAGTCCATGAGTTTTCACCCTTGCAAGTGGTGACCCCGACGTGATCCATAAGGAGAATTTACGGAAGGCGGATGACTGCTGCGGGGAGCGAGCCCCAGCTGGAACGGCTCGGCTGGACCGTGACTGGGACGTAGTCTGCGGGCTGCGTGACTCCTGATTGATCGCTACAGAAGCGACAGAGGAGGGATAAAGGATCCGATATCGTTGCAACGGACACCCAAAGAGGTGAGCAGCTGGGGGCGAGAGGAGATGGGGCAGAATATTTTTAAAGAAGAAGAAGAAATACTGCAGCTCCTCTCGCATATTCTCTCTAAGAGAGGGGTGAAGTATGAGGAGAGTAACCTCAAAAGACTATTAATTTGCTGCAGAGGCAATGGGTTTCCTGCTGACCTGTTAGGAGTTTTTCAAATAGAGACTTGGGAAAAAGTGGGAACGGTGTTGCGGAAGACAATTAGTCACAGTGAAAAATACATTCTCGGCCTTGTAACCACCTGGAAACTGATAATTACTACAGTGAATCAATTAAAACCTGAAAAGACTGTTACAAGCATTAGTGACTCAAAACTTAAGCTTGAACTTTGGGACGATATAGGGCAGAAATTATGGGATAAAGTCAGCAATGGAGATAAAGAAGCTAAATCATTAGTAATTACATGGAAGCTTATAATCACTACCTTAAAAGATCTTAAGGCTGAACGGTCTGCTGCTGCTGGAATTTTTGCAGCGTTGCAGCCTGATAAGTATCCTGCAGGTTGCTGTGAAGTTCACCTGGTTTGTGTCTGTGATACCCTCCCTATTCCATCCCCTGCTGTGCTTTCGGCACCCCCGATAGTTCAGCAGTCCGGAGCGGGGGGAGGAAAAATGCCGAGCGGGTGGCCTCCTGTACCATTGTCCAACCCTGGTGAGAACAGCAAGTCCAAAGAATTGGAGTCAGACAACTTGCCCAAAGAACCTGTGAAAGCTGAGAATGCTAAAGTCATAAACAAGCGTCTGCTTTTACTGCCTTTTAACTCTCCAACTTCCACGAGAGAACAGAAGAAGTCACTGGATAAGAATTGGACAAAAGAAATGTGTGAAAGACCAGATCAGCTATTAGCAAGTGAATCCAACAGTCGGCAATGCAGTCATGCTGATCATGACGGGAAAGGGGGTGCTCCTGGGGACTCAGGTTATATGAATAATTATGATGCTAGAAAGTATAGGCGAGAATGTGCACTGTTCCGAACCCCCCTGTTACTAATGATTCTCCAGCACAGCTCAAGTCCGCATTTTCTGATGACTCGGATGAGGATGAGGGTCTGCAGCATTTTCTTAAAAAGTTAAAGGAGTATGTGTACGTGTTGCTCCGAGATCAGATGAAAACTATGAAAGACTCAAGCAAAATTAGACCTATGCAATGTAATAGCTATATATCATTTAGGACGGAACGATGGAGACTCGTTGAAAGGGGCAGGTATCCCACAACTCTTGGAACAGACACTAATTGACACACCACAATTACAGGTGCTATTAGTTTCTGAAATCCTGAGGCAGTCAAC
The DNA here is from genome assembly GCF_036013475.1 of Columba livia. Classification (NCBI taxonomy): domain Eukaryota; kingdom Metazoa; phylum Chordata; class Aves; order Columbiformes; family Columbidae; genus Columba; species Columba livia. The sequence goes on along the minus strand of NC_088641.1, from coordinate 21,542,849 downwards.
AGACCTTGCATACTAAGCTATGATAAAGGTGCCTGAAACCAACAAAGCAGCCAAATCTTTTATAACGACTATCAGGGTCCCAGTAAGAATTACATGCAATTTATTGACCATCTTCAAGAGGCCATCAATAAGCAGGTTGAAAACTTAGAAGTTAAGGAAGCACTGGTGTTGAAATTAGCAGTAGAGAATGCTAATGTTTTCTATCAACGTGTTATCTGCGAGTTTTACAGTGCATATTACATGCTTCTGTGTATTGCCCCTCTGAAAATCAAGCAGCTTGTCAGGAATGTGAGTTAATTGTTTCACTGGTTGTTGTTAGAATTGTTTCTTTGTGGTATAAGTACACCATAAAACCTTCTCCCCACTTTTCCCGCTCGTGCTGAAAGCATCCCTGTGTTTTTCCCCCCCTCCCTCCCTCTTCTCATGGATTTACTTACAAGATGGGTTCAGGAATGACTATTTTCAGTCGTGTTCCTAAGAAATTGGTATTGGGAGGTGTTTTAAAACATAGGAAAGCACTTGGAAATATGAGGAAGGAAGATCCTGTGTAATATTGTCATTAATGGTGGCTGCTGTATAAGTTAAACGATTGGGAAAAGTGTCCGGAGAATAGAATCTTGAAGTATAACACTTTGTTGCAATTAATGTTGTTTTTAAGGCGAGAAGAGTAGGACAAAATAAATCCCTACAAGAGACCATTAAATCATTTCAGACAGTTTTACAGGCGGAACAGTTTGAACTTCAACAAGGTGAGAGAGAGTTAACTGATAACACACAGGTCACAGTAAACTTGCTGAAGTCTGCACGATGTTTTCCTTCTTAACCTGTTGTCTTTGTAGGTATCTGTTTAAGCATATTATAGCTTGGTAAGTCTTTGTCTGTTATATGGTACAGTAAATTCACAGACTCTTAAATCGTGGGAATCGGTTGACTCAAAAAGTGCGTTTTGTGATAATACAGAAGAGCATGAGTAATTTAGTTCTTTACTGCATGAATGTGATGGTAAAATTTTTGTGTGTAGTAGCTGTTTTTTTTCTTTCTAGCATGCTAACTTTATTCCGACATCCAGACTTGCGCAACTCTGTGATAGGCTGTCTCTCATCTCAATGCGCTGGATTTGGCTCTTTTGTATGCACACCATGTAAAGAATCCTGGTTTTGGGATAACAGTTGTAGCGCACCAGATGGGAAACTAAAGAAAAAGCCTTGCCCAGACCAGCTCGCTGCGGCGGCGGGGGGGCGGGTGCCGATTGGGCTCCAGCACGCACTGACCTGTTTTGTCAGGGAGACCCAGAGGTACCTCCGCCTGGCTGGGCAGTAGGCAGTTCAAATGTGCAATGCAAAAATTGAGATATTGTCTTGAATAAGTGTAACTGTGATCCATCTGCATATTTGAACTTGGTGTTTGGTTTTTATATCTGAGCTCAGTATTTTAATTTGCATATATATATATTTGGTACCAAAAGAATTTTGTTTGGGGAGATAATTACAAAATGGGAACCGGTACCACTGCTAAAATTCCACCTTGCTCCCCCTTAGGATGCAAGGTATTGAATTTTGTGGAGTCCATGAGTTTTCGCCCTCGCACAATAGTGTCTATAGTTCGTGATTGTTTTGCAAGACACTCTTTTTTGTGTGAGCAGTAAAACTGAAAGCATTTGTGTATCTTTAGGTTAGCAACTGCAGACAGGATTCACTCATTCTTTCAAGTGATGACAATAATTCATATATATACACATAGAAAATAAGTCTCACCTTTTTAAACTCTTTTAGTGACTACAGCACAACACTTAATCACACATTGCAACATAACATAGAAATATACAAATATAACAACTGCTAATACAATAATGACAATCAATTTCTTAATCTATGTTGGTAAATCAAGAATCCAGGAAACTAATCATATCCAAACTTCTTGAAATCTGCAAGAGCTATTGCTTTTCTGTACCACATGCAAGACTGTAGTCTGTTTCCTCATCTCCTCTGATTCAGTTAAGATTCTTTTAGACTGATCAACATTCGAATGAAGTGTTTTCCCAAGATATATTAAATGAGAGGTGTATTCCTAATATAAGAATCCCTTTATTACTCAGCAACTGGTCTTATCAGCTATCTGCATGGTTTTCCAGATCATTATAAAATGTACATTTTGGGTCCATGGATTCTCCTGATTTAACAGTGAACTTGCTCTGCCGTATAACATGCAAAGACTTATGCGACTGTAATACAAGTTTAAACAAATACCTACAAAGAAAACAGGCTAATATTAATGCTACAATGAATATTAACAAACCTCCTTGAATACAATCAAATTCTGTACAAGTTTCTATTTCAGTCCAAGTGCAGTTCATTATGTTCTCCTAAGTTTTGTTGTTAAAGGAGTGGTCTCTTCTGATTTCTACCCAGTCTCTGTACTTTTCTTTAATCTAGTGTGGTGAATCCAGGAATTGACTCCTTTATGTTTCACAGTGTTAGTTACCAAGAGTACTGTACAGAGTCCTCTTCACCTCTCTTTCAAGGTTTATCCTTTGAGATCCAAGGATAGACTGGATCTCCAGGTCAGAAGGAAGGTACAGGCACATCCGATGCCACAGGTGCTTTCTCCTGGATATACCTATGTAATGATGAGAAAGTTTTTCCCAAAGATGACATATATTCAATGAGCATTTGGTTTCCCAAAATATGCATTTGATCAGTTTTTCCTGTCAAGTTTACAGAATAGGGTCTCCCATACAATATTTCAAAAGGGTTTACTTTTTCCCTTACACTTGGGGTAATGCAAACTCTCAGTAAAGCAACTGGCAATACATCTATCCATTTTACATGAGTTCTCTGACACAATTTAGCTAATTGCCTTTTATAGATTGCCACCAGACTGAGGTCTCTAAGGGGTATGCAGATCCTATATTTCTCCCAGAAGAGTAGAAATGGTCTGCATTATTTCTACTACAAAATGTGGAATGGCCAAACTTTGGTATGTTTTTACGTCTACTTCCCAGCTTTGTTGGTCTGGCATGGCAAAGCTTCAGGTCATCTAGAAAATTCAGAAAGATCAATTTACCAATATTATCCCAGAAAATTCCCTCTTTTTACCTCTCCAGGTGGAGACTTTAACACTATCTTAAGACTTTGCATTTTACATCCAGTTGCATATCTTTTAACATTTGTCCAAATTGGCAAGTTTTACAGTGCATTGCTGATGCCTTTTTAGGTTTTAGAACAGCTCCTAATAGCTTCAACATTCCTTGCTCATGTTTGAAAGGTGACACTTGTGAAGTCAGAAGTCCTCTTTTCATATTGTCCCATGTGCCTGCACAATTTGAAAAGCATATTTAGAGTCTATATGTATTAACTCACTTATCTTGTGACAATGATTAGGCTCTAGTCAAAGCAATCAGCTCATCTTTCCGTGCTGAGCTATCTGATGGCAATGGTTGTGATTTAGTTATATTTTCTCAAGTTACCCCAGCATATCCAGGTCGTTGTTCTCCACTCAGAGCAAAACTATTCCCATCTGTATACAGACTCCACTCTGGATCTTCCAGTGGAGTATTCTTTAAATCTGGTCTGCTAGAAAAGACTTGTTCAATAGTTAGTATATTATCATGCTACGAATTTTCATCATTAGATACAGGCAAAAAAGTAGCAGGATTCAAAGATGTTAATGTTTTCAAACTCACATCCTCATCCTGTTTCAGTAATGCTGCTTGGTACTGTACCACTCTGCTAGGTGACAGCCAATGGTGTCCTCATTGTTCCAGCACTGAGGCCACAGCATGTGGTACAAATACAGTAATCTGCTGTCCTAAAGTCAGTTTCCTTGCCTCTTGAATCAACAGCACAGTCACAGCTATTTACCAAGCTTCTAATTCTTTTGCCAGTACATTACCAAAAAAAGTAGGACTGTTCTTAAATACTTGTGGCAAAATGGTCCAGCAAGCTGCATCTTTCTTCCAGTGGTAGGTCTTTCCCATTCAAAGGTGAAAAGCTTCTGATTCTCTGAATCCAGTGATATACAGGAAAAGGCATATTTGAAGTTTAAAACAATAAAATAAATAATAAATAAATAAATAAATAAATAAATATTATTTCCTGCTATGTTAGTCAAAAGAGTGTATGGGTTCTGGCACTACCAACTGCCAGCTCCATGCAATCCAGCCCCTCCGCTACATACAATGCCACCCCCCACTTCATACAGACTGTGGAACGAGATGCTGTAAGGCAGCTCTGTGGAGAGGGACCTGGGGGTTCTAGTAGATGGCACGTTGAAAATGAGCCAACAGTGTGCCCTGGCAGCCAAGAGGGCCAACCGTGTCCTGGGGTGCATCAAGCACAGCATTGCCAGCTGCTCAAGGGAGGTGATTTTCCTGCTCTGCTCTGCACTGGTCTGTTCACCTGAAGTACTGTGTGCAGTTCTGGATGCCACACTACAAAAAAGATATTAAGATACTAGAAAGTGTCCAGAAGAGGTCCAAAGTTGGTGAAGGGTTTGGACAGGAAGCCGTATGAGGAGCAGCTAAAGTCACTTGGTTTTTTCAGCCTGGAGAAGAGGACACTGAGACCTCATTGTGGTCTACAGTTTCCTCACAAGGAGAGGAGGAATGGTAGAGATCCAGCTCTTCTCTTTAGTAAGCGATGACAGAACCTGAGGGAATGGCAGGAAGATGTGCCAGGGGAGGTTTAGGTTAGACATAAGGAAAAGGTTCTTCACCCAGAGGGTGGCGAAGCATTGGAACAAGATGCCCAGGGAGGTAATCATGGCCCCAAGCCTGACAGTATTCAAGAAAAGACTGGACAACATGCTGTGAAATGTGGAGTTGTCATGTGCAGGGACAGGAGTTGGACTCGAAGATCCTCATGGGTCCCTTCCAACTCAGGACATTCTATGATTCTGTGAGCAAGGTGGTATTTCAGTAGAGGAACTGGTTCCCATTTTATAATTATCTCCCCAAATAGATTTCTTTTGGTACCAAATACAAACATGCAAACAAATACCAAGCCTGCGTACACTCAGCTCGAGTTTGTCAACTCCTTCTTGTCTACATGTAGCAGGTCTCTCCTAACACAGTCGTCAATGGAGCTGGCTTACATGGAGATTTATTCCAAATACCAAGTTCAAGCATGCAAACAAGTTCAAATATGTAAATGAAATAACAAGCTCAGATATGCAAACCAAATGCTGAGTTCAAATATAGCCAAATACCAAGTTCATATATGCAAACCGATCCAAATAGAATCATAGAATCATTTCAGTTGGAAGAGACCTTCAGGATCATCGAGTCAAACCATAAGCTAACCTAACTCTAGCACTAAACCATGTCCCTAAGAACCTCATCCAAACGCCTTTTAAACACCTCCAGGGATGGTGACTCAACCACTGCCCTGGGCAGCCTGTTCCAATGCCTGACAAGCCTTTCTGTGAAGAATTTTTTCCTATTATCCAATCTAAACTTGTTACTTGGGAGAAGAGACCAATACCCTACAACCTCCTTTCAGTTAGTTGTAGACAGCAATAAGGTCTTCCCTCAGCCTTTTTTTCTCCAGGCTAAACAGCCCCAGCTCCCTCAATCGCTTCTCATGAGACTTGTTTTCCAGGCCCATCACCAGCTTTGTCACCCTCCTCTGCACTCTCTAGTACTTCAATGTCCTTCTTATGATGAGGGGCCCAAAACTGAACACAGTATTCAAGGTGCGGCCTCACCAGTGCCGAGTACAGTGGCACAATCACTTCCCTAGTCCTGCTGGCCATGCTATTCCTGATACAAGCCAGGATACTGTTGGCCCTTTTGGCCACCTGGGCATGCTGTTGGCTCATATTCAGCCAACTGTCAACCAACATCTCCAGATCCTTTTATACCAGGCAGCTTTCCAGCCACTCTTCCCTGAGCCTGTAGCGCTGCCTGGGATTGTTATGACTCAAATGCAGAACCCAGCACTTGGCCTTGTTGAACCTCATGTGATTGGCCTCAGTCCAATGATCCAGCCAGTCCAGATCCTTCTGTATAGTCATCCTACCCTCCAGCAGATCAACACTCCCACCCAATTTGGTGTCATCTGCAAACTTACTGAGGGTGCACTGAAACCCCTCATGCAGATCTTTGATAAAGAAATTAAACAAAACTAGCCCCAATACTGAGTCCTGGGGAATACCACTCATGACCGGCTGCCAACTGGATTTGGCTCCATTCACCACAACTCTTTGGGCCTGGCCCTCCAGGCAGTCCTTTATCCATCAAAGAGAACACCCATCGAGGCCATGAGCTGCCAGCTTCTCCAGGAGAATGCTGTGGGATATGATGTCAAAGGCCTTACTAAAGTCTAAGTACACAACATCCACAGCCTTTCTCTCATCTACTAGGTGCGTCACCTTGTCATAGAAGGAGATCAGGTTGGTCAAACAGGACCTGCCTTTCATAAACCCATGTTGACTGGGCCTGATCATATAGTTCTCTTGTATGTGCCATGTGATGTTACTCAAGATCATCTGCTCCATGACCTTGCCTGGCACCGAGGTCAGACTGACAGGTCTGTAGTTCCCTGTATTCTCCTTCCGGCCCTTCTTGTAGATGGGTGGCACGTTAGCCAACTTCCAGTCAACTTGGACCTCCCCAGTAAGCCAAGATTACTGATAGATAATGGAAAGTGGCTTAGTGATCACCTCCACCAGCTCCCTCAGCACCCTTGGATGTATCCCATCTGGCCCCATAGACTTGTGGGTGTCCAAATGGTGTAGCAGGTTGCAAACCATTTCCCCTTGGATTATTGGGGCTTCGTTCTGCTCCCCATCCCTATCTTCTGGCTCAAGAGGATGGGTACCTGGAGCACAACTGTTCTGACTATTAAAGACTGAGGCAAAGAAGACATTTCGTACCTCAGCCTTTCCCTCATCTTCTGTAACTATGTTTCCCTCTGCATCCATCATGGGATGGAGATTATCCTTAGCCCTCCTCTTGTTGCTAATATATTTATAGAAACATTTCTTGTTGCCTTTCACAGCTGTGGCCATGCTCAGCTCTAGTTGGGCTTTGGCCCTTCTAATTTTCTCCCTGCATAACCCCACAGAATTCTTATATTCCTCTTGAGTAGCCTGCCCTTCCTTCCAAAGGTTATAAATTCTCTTTTTAGTCCTAAATTCCAGCCACAGCTCTCTATTCAGCCAGGCTGGCCTTCTTCCCCACTGGCTTGCCCTCCGGCACATGGGGACAGCCTGCTCTTGCACCTCTATGATTACCTTCTTGAAGAGAGACCAGCCTTCCTGGACTGCTTTGTCCTTCAGGACTGCCTCCTAAGGGACTCTGCCAACCATCGTTCAGAACAGGTTGAAGTCTGCCCTTCAGAAGTCCAAAGTAGCAGTTCTGCTGACCACCCTTCTAACTTCTCCAAGGATAATAAACTCAGTCATTTCATGATCACTATACCCAAGGCGACCTCCAACCTGCCTGTGAGCCCTTCTCTATTTACAAACAACAGATCCAGTGGGGCTCCTTCCCTGGTAGGCTCACTAGCCTGCTGTGTTAGGAAGTCGTCTTCCATGCACTGCAGGAGCCTCCTAGACTGCTTCCTGTCTGCTGTGTTGTACTTCCAGCAGACATCTGATAGGTTGAAGTCCCCCCTAAGAACAAGGGCTAGCGATTGGGAGACTTCTCCCAGATGCCTGCAAAATATTTCATCTGCCTCATCATCCTGGTTGGGTGGTCTGTAACAGACCCCCACCAGGATGTCAGCCTTGTTGCCCTTCCCCTTGATTCTCACCCATGGACGCTCAACCCTGTCATCACCCTCCTCAAGTTCTAGACAATCAAAACCCTCCCTAACATACATACCTACCCCACCTCCTCTCCTTCCTCACCTATCTCTTCTGAAGAGTTTATAACCACCTATTGCAGCACTCCAGTTATGAGAGTTATCCCACCATGTTTCTGAGATGGCAATTAAATCATAGTTTCTCTGCCTCACAAGGGCTTCCAGATCCTTCTGTTTGTTGCCCATGCTGCATGCATTCGTATAGATGCACTTCAGATGAGCCATTGATTCCAGTGGGATGGCAGACCGAAGGGCCTCATTAGCACTACCCTCAGATGCCAGCATGTCACCCTTGGGTGTGCCTCTGCCACACCTGGTTTCCTCCCCCTTCAAATCTAGTTTAAAGCCCTCTCAATAAGTTCTGCTAACTTCTGCCTCAGGTTCTTTTTCCCTTTTTGAGAGAGGTGCATCCCATTTGTCACTAGCAGACCAGGTGCCTTGTAAGCTGACCCATGATCAAAAAACCCCAAATCCTGCCAGTGACACCAGTCCTGCAGCCAGGTATTGATCTGCTCATTCTTCCTGTATCTTTCCTCATCATATCCTGCAACTAGGGGGATAGAGGAGAACACTACTTTTGCTCCTGATCCCAAGGCCCTTAAGTCTCTCTTGATTGTCTTTAGTTTTCCCTTTTCAGTTTTATCACTGCCCACCTGAAAAATTATTAGTGGGTAGTAGTCTGAGGGCCTAACCAGGGCATGAAGTTTCCTTCTTACACCTTTAACCCTGGCCCCAGGGAGGCAGCAGACTTCCCTAAGAAGTGGGTCTGGCCTGCATTTAGGGCCTTCTTTTCCCTTTAGAAGGGAGTTTCCTACAACCACAGCCCACCTTTCTTTCTTTGTGGGAGCTGTTTTGACGGAGGGTGCAGGGTGACTTATCCTCTGCAGCACCTCCAACTTAGTGGAACCACCTCCCTCAATGTTGTTGTTTGTTTCCACTTGCAAGGCCTCATACCTGTTTTGCAAGGGAACCTGGGAGGGTGGGGTGGTCACAGTAGGAACCCTCCTCCTTCTGCGCCGGGCAGGAACTTGCTGCCATTTCCCCTTATTCCTCAAGTTGCTGCATTCCACATCCTGAGCCTCACGCTTGTTGGACAGAGGCACCTGGGAAGGTGGGGTTGGTAGGGGGGGTGTTTCTCCTGCTACCCCAAGTGTGGACTTTCTTCCATTCATCCCTTTCCCTGCCTTCTTCAGTCAGGCAAGGGGAGGATACAGGAATCCCTTGATCTTTGTTTCTTGCTGGTGGTCTTACCTGCCCCCGGGTGGCCAGAGCTTGATCCCACCAATTGATTTCCTTTTCTAGCTCCCTGATTCTTCTCAACCTTTCCACCTCCTCTCTCAGCTCCACTACCAGGCTGAGCAGGTCATCCACCTTCTCACACCTCGCACAACTGTTTTCTGTATTACCACTCCATACCAGTGAAAGGGTCTGACATGCTCTGCAGCCTGAGGTCTGGGTGGTTGCATGTTCCTGTGGCAGCTCTGAGTTGCAACCTCCTTGCAGTTGAGTGCAGAGTACTTACCTTTGCCCCAAGTGGATACCACAGTCAGCTCCTTCTGCAAGGGTGACAACAACCAAATGAGATAAATCGCTTGAGCTTGCCCTGCCTGTGCAAACTGCTGCGCTATCTGCTTCACCCCTGTTTGTTGGCCCTGTTCACTGGACCTGGTCACCTGTGCTCCCTAGTGTTATAGTTGAATTGAATTTTGTGGGCTGTGTTTTGATTCTGTAGACCGTATCCAAGATTCTTAGCTTTGATACTGTATCCAGGTTCAGAATGTGCATTCAAGCATGATTTTATATAATCATACCCTATTCTTGAAATTGACATAGATTTATGACATATTCTTTAGAACAGGTAACTTAAACCATACCCTATTCTTAAGATTGATATAGATTTATGATATATTCTTTAAAACAGGTAAAAACAGGTAACTTAGAAATAACTGATAAACATGCGAATGTTACTTAACATTGCTTAGATAGATAATTTGTGTTAGAATAGGTGTGGAATATGCTAATGGTTGTCAAGAATTGTTATGCATATGTATGTGATCAAATTGTATAAATATGGTGTAGTCTGAATCAGTGGCTGAAGCCAGCTTTGGGTGCGAACCCCTGGTTTCCCAGCGCTGAAATAAAGCACCGCATATAACTGCACCTGTGGTTATGTGTCTTGAATGCTAACATTTTTGGCGACCCAGATGGGACCTCGCGAGCATTGCTGAGGCGGATCGCGTCTTGATCCTGCTCCAGCTAGCACCGAGGTATTCTTGGGGAGCGCATCGGACGCGACCGACCCTCTGCTGCTCACGACGGACCTCTGACTGGTATGAATGTGCTTTATCTGGATTGTTGGGTACCCACTTGGTCTGGTTCTGGTCTGGTAGCCTGCTGGTCGGGCATCTGGTAGCCTGCCGGTCAGACGCGGCGAAAGCCACGCTCGGTTGGGCAGGGAGCTCCCGTGGTATTGCCTAGGCAGCCGTCCGTCAGACAGAGGGAAACCTCTGCAGGTTCGGCATCTGGTCTGGTTATTTGTGCGGCAGGCTCGGCACCTGGTCTGGTTATTTGTGCGCACCTGGTCTGGTTATTTGTGCTACTCAGCACCTGGTCTGTAGTTCTGGTGATTTAATCTGTATTTGCTGTTGAAATCGGTGATCTGATCCGTGTTTACTGTTGTTCTGGTAAAGTTACCTGTGTTATCTTTCTGTGTTGATATGTCTGATTCAAAAGTGTCGCCGTTGAATTGTTTACTGAAGTATTGGAAAGAGGCTGGGTTTGGACAGTCTATGCATAAAAAGAAGTTAATTGAGTATTGCACTCATTGGTGGCCTGAGTATAAATTACCAAATGAAGTACAGTGGCCGCCGGAGGGTACTTTGAACCATGAAATTATTGCTGAGTTAATGAGGTTTTGTCAGAGAGAGGGCAAATGGGATGCAGTTCCATACGTTGATCTCTTCTTCTATCTCGAGCGAAAACATGATTGGAGAGAGAGCTGTGGGTTAATGTTGGTGCAAGGTAACAGCAATAATAAGTGTGCGGGATGCACAACGGAAAAGAAATGCATGACGTGTTTGGCTGTAGAAAATAGCAGTGGTAATGATTCAAAGACGGATTTACTGTGTTTTGATGTTGCGCCTTCTGAGGAAGGGGTACCAATTAGACCCTCCGTGCCTGTCCTTCCCGTCGATAGTGATGACGAATCAAGTGATGAAAGGGGGGCTATAGCCGGTGTAAAAGGAATAACCGTAACTCCAATATCTCACCGAACTAGAAACAGAGAAAAGGAAAAGGAAGCACAAAAGGGGGGAGGTTTATCGAATGTGATAGCACCCCTGCGGCAGGCGGTAGGTGTTGGGGGGGAACCAGTCTATGTAAAAGTCCCATTTTCGCCAGGGGATTTAGTGATCTGGAAGCAGTCAGCTGGTCCTTATCGGGAAAACCCAGATAAGGTTGCAAAAGTGATTAAGATGATAATTAAGACGCAGAATCCTGATTGGGATGATTTACAAGTCATTTTAGATACATTAATGGGTTCTACAGAAAAGGACATGGTTATACGGGCTGCAAGGGATAAGGTGAGAGAAGATATCCGGAATGGGAGAGTAGAGGGGAATGTTGATGAGAATTTTCCAAAGGAAGATCCCCGATGGAATTATAATACAGGAGGCGGGTTATGCCGTCTCCGGAGGTATCAGGATTGGTTATTGATTGGTGTTCAAACTGCTATGCCGAAGCAAATGAATTGGTCGAAATTGTATAATGTAAGGCAGGAAAAGAATGAGTCTCCCTCAGCCTTTTTAGAAAGATTGAAAGAAGCTGCCAAAAGATATACGGATTTAGACATAGAAACGGAACAAGCGAAAATTCAGTTGGCTCTAATTTTCTTAGGGCAATCTCAAGATGACATTCAGAAGAAGCTGCAGAAATTAGAGGGCGCACAATTAAGGGATCTGGACGTAATGTTGGAAACAGCTTGGAAAGTTTATAATAATAGAGAAAAAGAACAATCGAGATGCCACCAGCAAAATTTGTTGGCTTTGATCCAGGGACAAGGCAGGGGAGTAGGGGTCCGGGGTAGGGGAGCTGGAAATAGTCGAGGAGGTGGTCGGGGACGTGGTTCGTGGAGTGCCCAAGGAACTCCCCTGAGACCCCTCATGAGGCTTGGCATAAATCAATGTGCTTATTGTAAGCAAGAAGGACACTGGAAAAATGAATGCCCGGCTAGGAGCCCCGTGGGTCAGATGTCCGATGCGACGGGAAATGCGGTACAGACTATGGTGTTAGGGGAATACAGTAATAACAGCTGACTATATGAAGGCATGGAAGTGAAAACCCAGAATAAAGAGCCCTTAGTGACAATACAAGTGGGACACCGGGATGTAAAATTTTTAGTAGACACGGGGGCTACTTACTCTGTATTAAATTCCTTACAGGGGGCGGTGGGTCACAGAGCTACAACAATTGTTGGTGCCACAGGGAAGGAGGAAGTACGGCCATTCCTGCAACCTTTGGATTTGTGTTTTGGAGAAAAGGAGCTAACCCACAAGTTCTTATATGTTCCAGATTGTCCAGTTTCTCTTTTAGGACGAGATTTGCTGACCAAATTAGATGCCACAATAACATTTGAGGATGGAAATTTGGTAATGAAAGTTCCGGAGTCAAAGGTAGGACAAATTTTACTATTAAAGGAAAATCCAATTGTGAAAATACCACAGGCAATAGAAGATGCAGTGATTCCCACGGTATGGGAAACTGACATACCTGGGAAGTCTAAGGCAGCTAAACCTGTGAAAGTAGCGCTGAAGGAAGGTGCTGAACCGGTACGATTAAGACAGTACCCATTGAAATTGGAAGCCAGATTAGGAATAGTATATTTAATTGAGAAATTTTTGAAATATGGAATTCTAGAAGAATGTGAATCAGAATACAATACTCCAATTTTTCCAGTAAAGAAACCTGATGGTAGCTATCGACTAGTCCAAGACTTACGAGCAATAAACCAGATCACCAAGGACATACATCCAGTAGTTGCAAATCCGTATACCTTGTTAACATCTGTGAAAGAGAAATATAAATGGTTTACAGTACTAGATTTAAAAGATGCCTTCTTCTGCATACCCCTTGACCAGGAAAGCAAAAAGCTATTCGCTTTCGAATGGGAGAACCCACACAACGGGAGAAAAGCCCAATTAACCTGGACATGCCTTCCACAAGGATTTAAGAATAGTCCAACTATCTTCAGAAATCAACTAGCCAAAGAACTTGAGGAGTGGACTACGAGAGGCTATATCGGAATTCCTCGACAATGGTATTTGTTGCTGCAATATGTGGATGATATTCTGATTGCTGCTGAGACCCAAGAACTTTGCATTCAGGTAACAACTGAAATATTGAATCAGTTAGGAATGAATGGATATAAAGTGTCAAAAAATAAAGCTCAGATTGCATCCACAACTGTGATCTATCTAGGATGCAAGCTTTCTCAAGGACAGCGAAGACTAGGTATAAACCGTGTACATGCTATCTGTGCGATCTCAGAACCTCGTAACTTACATGAATTAAGATCTTTTCTAGGAATGGCAGGATGGTGCAGGCTCTGGATCATGGACTATGGACTTATTGCCAAACCTTTATACGAGGCACAGAAGAATAAGACCTTGGTGTGGGAAAGACCACAACGAGAAGCTTTTCGGAAATTGAAACAGGCTTTAATGCAAGCGCCTGCTTTGGGCCTACCTGATCTGAGTAAAGACTTCCAGTTATTTGTACATGAACGACAGAGACTTGCTCTAGGGGTATTAACCCAACGGCTGGGATCTTGGAAAAGGCCCGTAGGTTATTTCTCTAAACAACTTGACCCGGTAAGTGCTGGATGGCCGGCGTGCTTGCGGGCGGTGGCTGCTACCGTGATATTAATTCAGGAAGTCCGGAAACTGACTATGGGGAAAAGGATCGAAGTGTTTGTATCCCATATGGTGACTACTGTATTGGAACAAAAGGGGGGCCATTGGCTTTCCCCAAGTAGGATGATGAAATATCAGGCAATTTTAACAGAGCAGGATGATGTTATCCTAAAAACAACTAACCTAATGAATCCAGCTGTGTTTTTAAGCGCAGAGACTGAAGAAGAAAATCTGGAACATGATTGTGTGGAGGTCATTGAATATACCCACGCAAGTCAACCTGACCTGAAAGATACCCCATTGGAGAAGACGGATTGGGAGCTTTTTACTGACGGCAGTAGTTTTGTGGAAAGCGGAGTGCGGTATGCCGGATACGCGATTACTACTGCCAAAACAGTAATTGAAGCTAAATCCCTACCACCAAACACATCAGCACAGAAAGCTGAGTTGATAGCCCTAACTAGGGCATTGGAGCTCAGTGAGGACAAAAGGGTCAATATTTGGACTGACTCAAAATATGCATTCGGGGTTGTTCATGTACATGGAGCTCTTTGGAAAGAGCGTGGACTACTCTCCTCCCAAGGAACAAACATCAAGTACCAAAAAGAAATATTGAACTTGATTAATGCCGTTCAAAAGCCATCACTAGTTGCCATCATGCACTGTAAAGCTCATCAGAGTGGGACATCGAAAATTATTGAAGGAAACCTACTTGCTGATCAAACAGCCCGATCAGTGGCATGACGAGTCTGGATGATGGTGGGTCTCGTCTCCCAGAAGGTAAGAGCAATTGATTTATTACCTACACCTTCAGAGGCACCTGAATATTCTACAGAAGATGAGAAATTGGCAAGACTAGTAAAAGCTGTCAAGGATAATTCTGGATGGTATGTAACTGCCAACGGACAAATTGTGGTCCCGATCACAATTATGAGAGGGATACTTCAGGCGGAGCACCAGAAGTGTCATTGGGGTGCAGAAGCATTGGTAACTTATCTAAGAAAACAAATTATCTCGGTCCAGATGTTAACAATGGCAAAATCTATCACAGCTAAGTGTGAAATTTGCTTGAGAAATAATCCTTTAGTTAAAAGAAAAGTAGATATGGGAAAAACTAGGACAGGTGTACAACCAGGGGATTGTTGGCAAATAGATTACGTGGAACTCCCCAAAACTCGAGGATTCAGATATCTGCTAGTTGGGGTATGCACCTTTTCAGGATGGCCAGAAGCCTTCCCTTGTCGCACCAACCAGGCACAAGAAACTGTAAAATGGTTACTGAAGGAAATAATTCCTAGATTTGGAGTACCATTGGGAATATCATCTGATAGGGGACCGCATTTTGTTGCTCAAGTGGTAAAGGAAGTCAGTAGATGTTTGGGAATTAAATGGGAATTACACACCCTGTGGAGACCCCAGTCTAGTGGCCAGGTGGAGAAAATGAATCAGACGTTAAAACGACAACTTAGCAAAATTTGCCAGGAAGCAAAAATTCAGTGGCCCCAGGCCTTACCAATAGCGTTATTGCGAATTAGGATTAAACCTAGGAGTGGAGTGTCGGTAAGCCCATACGAAATTCTGTATGGCAAACCATATGAAGCACCTGATCCGAATCCAAGTGTACATGTAAAAGGTAATCAGAATGTGTACAATTATGTATTGTCTCTCAGCAGGACATTGAATCGACTCAGATCCGTATTAGTGTGGAATCGCCCGCTAGCACTTGAGAATCCAGTACATGATATAGAGCCTGGAGACACGGTGTATATAAAGACTTGGAGAGAAGATCCTTTAAAAGAACGTTGGGACGGACCTTATCAAGTACTTTTAACTACATTTACCGCAATCAAGGTTGCTGAAATAGACTCCTGGATACATTACACCCGAGTGAAGAAAGTCCCAAAACTGTGGCAATCACGATTAGTGGGTCCAACCACACTTAAAATCACAACGCAGGATGTCTAACTTTTGTTACCGTTTTGCTTTTGTAGTAGTTTATGTACCCAGACTGTATGCCACACTGATTTGCAAAGTCACTGGAGAACAATTATGTAAAACACGAAGGGCTGTAGGAGATAGTGACGATACTCAAATGCCACAAGTAGTACAGAGTGTACAGAATCAGGCAGAGAATCTGATGATAGCACTAATTCGAGATTTTGCACAAACCCAAAATGTCAGTAGCATCACTGCTTGTCTTCCCATCCCGAAATCAGCCGAAGACCCAGTACAGTGGGGAATAATATCTACGACCTTACCAGAAGTAAATAAGACTGGTAAGATAGTGTGTGAGTCCCATACTAAAATAGAGCAAGTACCAATTGAACAACGGATAAAAGAGCTTGTTAAGAATGCCATGATAAAAAGAGGTGACTGCCTGAAGTTGCCAGGAGCAACATTTGTAAAGATAGGACGATTTCATAATATTGGGTATTGCACGTATGAAAAGTGGACCACCAAAACAGTATATGAAAAGGTTGAGCGAGCCTATTGGGAATGTAAAGATCAGGATAATCAGAACATAACTGAATCATGGGATAACATGTGGACGTTGAGTATAGTACAGCAATATCAATATAGCGAAGCATTTCCATGGTGTATACGATGGACCAATGTAACAAGAGGAGTAACAGTACCGTGGTGGAATTGCTCTCAAGTAATGACCTGCCAGACAGATGTGAAAGAAATACCTCTGTCCATCATTAAAGTTGCAGTAATCGCAGGTTGCATTTGTCAGAAACAATTGGATCCAAAGGAATCAATCAAAATAGGCATTGATGGAGATAAGATAGATTGTAGAGGAACTATAGGTAGTGTGGGACATTTGGTTTGGGCCTTAAGTGATGGAACCTGGACAACACATTTACCGATAGCAGGACCTGTAAGGGAGGTTACTTTGGGGTTACCAACCCTATGTCCCATTTGGAAAAGGTCACCCTTGAAGAATAGGCAAGAACTCCTACAAGTTAGGCACAAACGAGAGATAGATGAAGATGATGTGTGGCATGAACCATCGGGTAGTGTTAAATTCGGCTGGGCATTAGAATCTTTCTTTGCACCAATCGCAGCCTATAGAAACAGAGAAATGACTGACAGATTAATTGGACAAATGGATCGATTGGCAAGGGTAACCAAAAAGGGTTTTCGAGAATTCAATATACAATTACAAGCTACGACCAAAATGACTTTGCAGAATAGAATGGCACTTGACATAATGTTGCTAAAAGAAAATGGGGTTTGTGGATATTTAAAAGATAGGGTTGATCATTGCTGCATTCATATCCCAAACGTAACCTCTGAAGTGGAAAAAGATATTTCCCAATTAACCCAAACAGAAAAAGAACTGCAAGCGGAAAAACAAGATGTAGAGCAGAGCTGGGTTGGGGCCTTGCTAGGCAAATTGAACCTGAACCTGGGAGGATGGGTACATTCGTTATTGGAGAGTTTATTTTTGCTTGCCATTATAGTTGCTCTTTTCTTTTTGCTTTATGCTTGTATTAAGCATCAAATAAGTCAATCAAAGGCAAGGAACGACCGCATCTTTACTGTCCTTAGCAGATCCACTTTTGACAACCCTCCAGCTTATAAGGAAAATATAATGTAGTGAAAATGCATTGTCTAGGAATAGAAAAGCATTTTCAAAGGGGGGAAATGTTATAGTTGAATTGAATTTTGTGGGCTGTGTTTTGATTCTGTAGACCGTATCCAAGATTCTTAGCTTTGATACTGTATCCAGGTTCAGAATGTGCATTCAAGCATGATTTTATATAATCATACCCTATTCTTGAAATTGACATAGATTTATGACATATTCTTTAGAACAGGTAACTTAAACCATACCCTATTCTTAAGATTGATATAGATTTATGATATATTCTTTAAAACAGGTAAAAACAGGTAACTTAGAAATAACTGATAAACATGCGAATGTTACTTAGCATTGCTTAGATAGATAATTTGTGTTAGAATAGGTGTGGAATATGCTAATGGTTGTCAAGAATTGTTATGCATATGTATGTGATCAAATTGTATAAATATGGTGTAGTCTGAATCAGTGGCTGAAGCCAGCTTTGGGTGCGAACCCCTGGTTTCCCAGTGCTGAAATAAAGCACCGCATATAACTGCACCTGTGGTTATGTGTCTTGAATGCTAACACTAGGAGAGCGTTTAAATCTTCTTCGGTTGCTTCTGGCAACTCCACTTCCGGGTGGGTCAGCCCCTCTCTCGAGATCAGCCACTTTCATGGTCATTGTCTTGGTGGGACCGCAGCTCCGGGATCTCCCCCTCGCCTCCCCAATCCGTGCCCAGCCTCAGACTCAGCTCTTACCATAGCCGCTGCTGTGCATGTTGGTTCACCATGTCTGAATCTCCCATGGTTGCTCTGTAGTTGCTGCTGTGCTTGTCACTCACCGCTGACTGAGTGTTGTGTCGGTTTCGCAGCATTTAAATCTCCCCCGGTTACTCTGTAGCTGCTGCTGTGCACATCAGTTCACCATGTTTAAATCTCCCATGGTTACTCTGTAGTCACTGCTGTGCTCGTCACTTGCCACTGACTTACACTTATTCAAGACAATATTTCATTTTTAGTTCTGTACCTTTGAGCTGCTTTCTGCTCAGCCAGGGAGAGGAACTGGTGGAGTCCCTGATCAATGGGTCAGTGCGTGCTGGAGTCCAGTTGTTCCTGCTCCCCACTGTTTTCAGTAAGCTGGACCAAGCAAGGGTCTTATCAGCATCCCATCTGGGGTGCCACAACTGTTGTCCCAAAAACAGGGTTCTGTCACCTTTTGTGCAAAAAAAGCCAAATTTTAGCACACAGAGACGAGATATTGTTTATTACAGAGTTGCACAAGCCTGGATGCTGGAATAAAGCCAGCATGCCAGCAAGAAAAGTAACAGCCATTATATGAAAAATCTCATCACTACATTCACACCCTAAAGAGCCAATGGGTTACACATTTTCTTATTGCATTACATAATCCTTTTAGTGTATAATGAGCAACATTCAGGTAAAGGACACTTTATCCACTAGTCTCAGATATGTGTTAAAGCAAGGTTCAACTAATTGTGCGGTTTTCAAAAAGTCTAAAGCTGCAAGGTCAGCCTCTCTGATTAAGAGTTTTGCAAGTCACTCTTAGTCAGACTGTCCTAAAACTGAAAGGATTTACGTATCTTTAGGTTAGCAGTTACCGACAGGATTCATTCTTTTAAGGGGTAATGAAAACACCACCACTAACCATCACACTGCCCACCACCACCCCCTCCCCACTTCAACAACCACCAGCACCACAAACCATACTTCCACCTCTAACTCCACCACTACCCTCACTATCACAACACCCACCACCACAAACACTACAACAAACTGAAACAAAGAAATTGACTCAACAGCATTAGATTACACTGTTAGGCAGGCAGTCTTTATTTGCAGCACTGGGATCCCACTGGGGATTCTCCACCATAAGTGCTCCCAATGACAGGACACTCTCATGCAGCTTATATTTACAAAATCGTTGCAAATTCATTGCAGTTCTTAGAAATTATTAACATTTACTACACCTCTTTTAAGAAATGGTTAAACATGAGGTTATTTATTTCTCGGTCTCTGCTGCTATCTAGCGGATTTTGACATGTGCTGCAGTCTCTTTGATGGACATTTACTTCCTCCGAGGGTCTTTTCATAGTCCACATCAAGTGCCCACTGGCTGAACTTTTCACGCTGGCAGCTCTTCATGCAAGCGCAATTAGTACATACTTACATAAGTGATTAATTACTTAGTTTTGTATGATATTTATGTATTCAATAGCTTACTTCCTTAACGTCTGCTAGTTTATAGTTCAATATAAGCTAAGGATCCTGCTTCTAAGCAATGTAATGCTTAATCTTATGTCTCCATCTTGTCATGAAAGAGGAGCTAAAACTTTGAAAAATATTCCTTAGTCCTTCAGGTGGATTTTAAATCATAAGAAACATTTATCTTTTCATTGGTTAATGGTGAATATATCTTTTGCAACTTAATCACAGTGTACATAAATTTAGAAGCTTGTCGTCAAAACTACCCCACAACCACAGCCCCCCTCCACCACAACAACCACTACCCTCACTCCATTATCTCACAAACATCACCACCACCACAGACTTTACCCCCACCAAAAACACCAGGACCATCACCACCACCACCAACAACCCTCTGGCCCCCACCACCCCAACAAGACTACCCGTCACCACTCCCACCACTAAAATCACCCCTACCACCACACACATGAACACCTCCACCACCAGCACCCCCAAATCCACCACCACTACCACCCCCCACCACCATTACTAACACCACCCCCACAACTTCCACTACCAAAAACCCCACTCCCACTGTCACCACTACCACCTCTCTGTCACGGAGGCACCCCGAAGTTAGTTTTAGGTGGACAACAGGGTCCAAAACCAAACTTTTATTCTGGTCAAAAAGGTGCAGCAGCTTAAATGGTAAAGAATGGGGTTTTAGCTCTCCAATAACATAAATACAGAGCTAAATTACTCCCCAGCGACATCCCTTACCATCTATAATACCACCAAAAACATCCCTCCCCCCAACTACCACTACAACCACAAGCCCCGCATAAACCACCACCTTCTCATTATTCTTATGTTGTCGTACCCCAATAATCTCCTTAACTGGTATCTGAAGCTGTGTTTTATTTTGTTGGAGTTCTAAGTAATATGCATAAACCCTGTTTCTAGTCTGTTTATTTGCTACACTTTTCCAACTAGAATAAAGTCTGATTTGGAACTTGTTGTCTACCTAAATTGACTTGGGATGCCTCCGTGACACCATCCCCACCAAGAACACCTCCACAACTATTATCCCCATAAACCCTTGCCACAAATGCCACCACCCCCACCTCCACTGCTACCACCTCCACCTATACCAACACTCCCCCACAACCATCACCACCAACAAAAACCCAACCCCCACCCTCACCAACCTCCCCCACCCCAAATACCGCAATGACCACCACCCCCAGCACCACCACTCCCACACTACCACCACTACTGCAACCACCACCACTACTGCGACTACCATCACCCCAAACATCCTTCCACAGCCACCCCTACCACCACTCCCACCACCCTCCCCACCCCTACGAGCACTACCCCAACCACAAGCCCAAAACCTAAACCCATTACCACCACCCCCACACCACAGCCACACTAACCAGCACCCCTACCACCACCCCCACCACCAACCTAACCATCATCCCCACTATAACCACCAGCACCACCACTACTCCCACCATTAAGGCACATTAAGGGCACAATCAATCACACTTGAAGTGCTTCTACACTAATATGCGCAGCACGAAGAAAAAGCAAGATGAACTAGAAGCCTTAGTAAGATTCCCTGGGAAGAGTCTTTTGAAGGTGCTGGGGTCCATCAATGTTGGTCGCTTTTTAAGTACCATCTCCTAAAAGCACAGGACCAGGCAATTCCAAAATGCCAAAAATCTAGCAGATGAGGCAAAAAGCCAGCTTGGTTAAGCAGGGATCTTATTCTTGAACTACGGTGAAAAATGAAATTATATGGTCAGTGAAAGCAAGGTCAGGTGTCATGGGAGGACTACAGAGATGCTGCTCACCACTGTAGGGAGAAAATCCGTGCAGTCAAAGCTCAATTAGAATTGAAGCTGGCCAGTACTGTGAAGAACAATAAAAAAGGCTTTTTAAAATATGTTAATGGCAAAAGACAAACTAGAAATAACATTTGCCCATTACTCAAAGAGCATGGTCACCTTATAAAAAGGGACACAGACAAAGCCAAGGTGTTTCACACTTTCTTCGCCTCGGTCTTCAACATCGAAGATGGATTTGGGGGTCCCCATAGCTCTAAGTTAGAAAACCATGGCTGTGTGAAAAATAAACTCCTAATCAATCTGGAACTTCTACGGGATTTGCTACTCCAGCTAGATCCCCACAAGTTGATGGGACCTGATGGGATTCATCCAAGGGTGCTTAAAGAGCTAGCTGATGTCATAGTGAGACCTCTCTCCATGATTTTTCAGTGCTCCTGGGAATCTAGAGATGTCCCAGTTGACTGGAAGCTGGCAAACATTGTCCCAATCTACAAGAAGGGCAACAGGGCTGACCCCAGTAGCTACGGGCCTCCCTTCTGTTTCTGGCAAAATCATGGAGAAAAGTATTCTGGGACTTATTGAAAAATGCTTGAATGACAACACAGTCATTGGTCCCAGACAGCACAGGTTCATGAGGGCAATGTCCTGCGTAAAAAACTTACTTTCTTTCTATGACAAGGCTACCCACCTACTTGACCAAGGGAAGCCTGTCGATGTGATCTTCGCGGATTTCAGTAAATCCTTTGAAACTCTCACAGTATCCTCCTGGACAAAATGTCCAGCATACAGCTGGATAAACACATGATGCAGTGGGTGAGCAATTGGCAGGTGGGCCAGGCTCAAAGAGTTATACTAAATGGGGTTATGTCAGGCTGGCGACCAGTCACTAGTGGGGTTCCACAGGGATCCATCACTCTTCAATGTCTTTATAAATGACGTTGACTCAGGACTTGAAGAAACACTAAGTAAGTTCACCAATGACACAAAATTGGGAGGAGCTGTTGACACTCTCAAGGGCAGAGAGGTCCTGCAGAGGGATCTGGACAGAATTAGAGAGCTGGGCAATCACCAACCACAAGAAGTTTAACAAGGGCAAGTGCCATATTTTATACCTTGGACAAGGCAACCTTAGCTGTACAAACAAACTGGGGAACAAGATGCCGGAGAGCAGCTCCATGGAGAGAGTGCTGCTAACAAGAACTCTGTGTCTGTGCATCTCTGTCTGTGTCTGTATGTGCTGTTCCTCATTGCCTCAAATGGTGCCCCGTGTGAGCATCTGACCTCATGAGGCTCTTCATCAAGCAGAGTGTGTGTGGTGGTGACCATGCAATCTGATGGGAGCAAATTTTCATGACCACACAATCCCTGGGTGTAACAGGGAAAGCAGTCCTCATTGAATGAGTGAACTGCAGGATTGCATTAGTAATGGGACAATCTGCTTCCCCTGTACATAAGCTATATCTGGGAGTTTTACAGTGCATATTATGTGCTCCTGTGTATTGCCTTTCTGAAAATCAAGCAGCTTGTCAGGAATGTGAGTTAATTGTTTTACTGGCTGTTGTTATAGTTGTTTCTTTGTGGTATTGTTTTTGTAAGTGCCCTGTAAACCTTCTCCCTCCACTTCTCCCACTCACGCTGCAAGCCACTCTGTGCTTCCCCCTCCACCCCCCCTCTTCTCATGATTTTTACTTACATGATCTGTTTTCAGTCGTATTCCTAAGAAATTAGTATTGGAAGGTATTTTAAAACATAGAAAAGCACTTGGAAATATGAGGAAGGAGGATCTTGTGAAATATTGCAATCAGTGATGGCTGCTGTGTAAGTTAGATGATTGGGAAAATTGGCTGGAGAATAGAACCTTGAAGTATAATACTTTGTTGCAATTAATGTTGTTTTTAAAGCAAGAAGAACAGGACAAAAATAAATCTCTGCAAGAGATCATTAAATCATTCCTGACAGTTTTACAGGCGGAACGGTTTGAACTTGAACAAGATGAGAGAATTAACTGATAACACACAAGTCACAGAAAACTTGCAGAACACTCTGTGAGATGCTTTTCATTATTAATCTGTTTTTTTTGTTGGTATCTGTTTAAACATATTACACTTTCATAAGTCTTTGCCTGTCATATGGTACAGTAAGTTCACAGGCTGCTAAATCATGAGAATCCATTGACCAAAAGTATACGTTTTGTGATGATACAGAAGACCATGAGTAATTTAGTTCTTTACTATGTGAATGTGATGATAAGATTTTGTGTGTGATAGCTGTTACTTTTCTTTCTAGCATGCTAGCTTTATTCCAGCATCCAGACTTGGGCAACTCTGTGATATGCCTGTGTCTAATCTTGGCATACTAAATTTGGCTCTTTTGTATGCACACCAGATAAAGAATCATGGTTTTAGGATAACAGTTGCAGCACCCCAGATGAGACACTAATAAAAGCCTTGCCCAGTCCAGTTTAGTAAAGAAAGCAGGGTGGAGGATGCTGATTAGGCTCCAGCACGCACTGACCTATTTTGTCAGGGAAGCCCAGCAGTACCTCTACTTGACTGAGCAGTAAGCGGCTCAAAGATGCAATGCTAAAATCAAGATATTGTCTTGGCTAAGTGTAATTGTGATCCATTTGCACATTTGAACTTGGTATTTGGTTTGCATAACTGAGCTCAGTATTTTAGTTTGCATATTTATACGTGGTACCAAAAGAATTTTGTTTGGGGAGATAATTGCAAAATGGGAACTGGTTCTGCTACTAAAATACCACCTTACTCCCCCTTAGGATGCATCCTTATACGTTAGAGTAACTTTTTGGGGGAATCCTCTGATAAAAGAAAATTTGAAACAATATTGTTCTCGATTGTGGCTTGAACAGGGAATTTTGGGTTACAGTGCTGTATTGCAATTAATGTTGTTCTGCAGAACTTTGGAAAAAATGGGATGAAGTACAGTACTGTAAGTTAATTTGCTCTTATTATTATCTAATAATTTTGCGACCAGAAAAGAATTTAAGTTGTTAAACTCTGATTCACATTGAATTTATGTGCTAGAGATACGGGAAAGAAAACTAAATGCTATGATGGATGTGAACTTGGGAGAGATTGTATTTAAAAGCTGCTAGAATATGAACCGATTTGGATAAAGGAAAATGAAAATAATGGATTGATGGTTAATATGCTGGTTTTTGACATCTGTAAGAAATTGCAAAAGGTAAATTGGGCTGAGGAAAGTAACTATTGCTCAGCTAATTGGAATTGCATATAAAGTGTATTATGGCTGGAATGAAATGGAAAAATTAAAAAAAAGCAAAATATCCCAGGCCTGTGCTGTACAGTTTGAACATAAATTTCAGACCTGTGTCAAGCTGCAAGATAAACTCAGCTCACTGTAACTGAGGAGTCTGCCAGAGCAGAGCAGTGGGCATGGCCCACTTGGTACCAGCTGTATTTCCACTAGCTTTGGCAGCCGAAGTTTCAGTAAAGACAACACTACACTGATAGAACTGTAACAGGACTTTGAGCTGGTAACGAAAACCAATATCCAATAAACATGAAAGCCAAAACGGGGTAGGGATTTGCTACGGTAATGGGGCATTACTTTACCAACTGCAGCCACAAATTTATCTTAAGGATCACTGATCTAAAGCCTCTGCTCAAACTTTCTTGGCTGTCAGCTAGGCCTGTTTTGGTCGATCAGTGGCCCTTGAAAGGGGAAAAATTGCTCCAGGCTCATTCACTAGTTCAAGAACAGCTGCAAGCTGGACACATAGTACCTTCTACAAGTTCATGGAATACTGCCATTTTTGTTATCCCGAAAAAATCAGAGAAATGGCGTTTCCCAAGATTTACATGCAATTAATGAAGTAATGCAACCTATGGGAGCCTTACAACCTGGCGTCCCAAATCCCACTATGCTGCCTAGTAATTGGACATTACAGATTATAGATTTAAAGGACTGCTTTTTTACCATGCCACTACATCCTGATGATTGTCAGTATTTTGCTTTCTCAGTCCCCAGCTTTAACAATATCAGTGGACGGTTTTACCACAGGTGTCGAGGTTTTGATTGCGGGGTGACAATAAAACCATGGCAGATGTATTGTTAACCTCCTCTCCCCCCTCCTCCCCCTTCAGCCCCTCCCTCTCCCCCCTCCCCACTCAGGACAGGCGACTGGGAGGGAAAGAAGGGCAGAGAGAAGAGAGTTGGAAAAAATTAAAGATGTTTTACTAATGCTACTAATAAGAACAGAGAAAATAACACAAAATGTACAAAACCAAAATTGAAAGTCCCAGCAACTGCAGAGCTGGCACCCAAAGTCCTGGACTGGACTTTGCAGCCAACGGGAGCTGGATTCATTTTGTCACTAGGCCTCAGTTCGCAGGGACGAATTGCAAGGTCTTCTCCTAATGTCGGCCATGAGTGTCACGGAGGCACCCCGTAGGTTAATTTAAGGGACAACAGGGTCCAAAACAACTTTTATTAGACCGGTGAGGAACAGGGTTTTAGCACTCCAAAAGTGGCTTAAATAAAGGTTCGGATATCAGCTGAGGAAAATTATTTAAGGGGCAGCAACTAATACAACAGGCGGTCCACAGTGTGCATGCACGTGGCTTCACTCAAAACAATGCCGGAGCCATCCCCGAGTCCCGGAGAAGTACACACTTGCCTAAACACGGTGCGGAATTATTTTTAAAGAGATACACGTACTCGTAGTGAGTACGGAAAGTGTACACTTGCGATTCCGTGAGGGTAAATTTATAATACAGCCGCAATCCTGCGAGAGTTAATTTACTTACATGTGCAAGTGTGCACGGAATCCTACACGTGCTTATGTGGAAGCACGGGAGGAAAGTACACTCGCGATTGTGCGAGGGAATAATTTATACACGTGCTCGTATTGGGCACGGAAAGTTACACGTGCAAGTGTGCATGGAAGGAAAATACACTCGCGATTGTGCGAGGAAATAATTTAAAGTACGCGTGCAAATGTGCACGGAAAGTTACAGGTGCATATGTGCACGGGAGGAAAATACACCTGCGATTCTGCGAGAGTAAATTTACACGCGCTCATATGGAGCGCGGAAAGTTATACGTGCATATGTGCACGGAAAGTATAAATATACTCTCAATCCTGCGAGAAGTTTTACTTACGTGGCGGCAAGGCAAGCGGAGTCCCCATCCCGGGGAGGGGGGCTCTCGGCGGCAGCATCTTGCTCATGCTCCGAGAGACCCGCGACAATGGGCAGAGTCTCAACGAGAATCCCATTTTTATCTGATCAGATCTGACTGTAGGCACTCTAGAAGCTTCTCTGCACCCCCCACACTGGCTGTGGGTGCCCCCGAAGCCTCCCAAAAACATCCCCCACCCTGGGCGTAGGCGCCCAGGGGCTCACTGCTGCTTCGGCACTCCCTTCTAATGGCCCTGGCCAGGGTGCTCTGGGGCCAAACAAAAGAAGCTGTTAGCCTCAAGTAGCAGAGAAAGAGGGAGATGTGCCCACTCCTCCATACTGAAGGAGGGAGGGGGAGAGAAGGGGGGTTTGCATTCTGCCACAATGAGGAAAAGGGAAAAAGGGGTGAGATCCTAGTGATCTCCCACTTTTATATGAAGTATTCACGTGAATGGAATGTTATACACAGTTGGTCAGTTTCTTGGTCACCTGTTTCTCGTTGCCCCTCTCGCGATATGTCCATCCATTCTTATAAATAACCTCGCATTCCATTGCTATGTTTACCAAAACATGTATCTGGTTTTCCAGGAAACTGCAGCTAATATGAAAGCTTTAGCTGACAGGCAAATTCACTAAAAGAGAAACTTGTTTTTAACAAAACCAGGACAACAGGGCATGATGAACAGCCCCACAATTTGTCATCTTGTTTTGAGTACCGCTGTGCAGCCTACACGTGAACATTCACAGAGGCTATAATATATCATTATATGGATGACATCTTAGTTTGTGCTGAACAATCTGATTATCTGCAGAGGGTGGTGACACACTTACTTCAAGCTCTGAAACTTTATGGCTTACAAGTTGCACAGGAAAAAGTGCAAACTGTGCCTCCTTGGAAATATTTAGGCTGGATTTTAACAGAAACTACGATCAAACCCCAGCCTTTGACAATTAATAATGACATTAAGACATTGAATGATTTACACAAATTGATGGGTAAAATTAACTGGGTATGACTCATGCTTGGAATTTCTAATCATGAACACTAGCATCTGTTCAATTTGCTAAAAAGAGATTCAGATTTAACATCTCCTCGCACTTGAACTCCACAAGCACAGAGAGAATTAGAACTAGTAGCACACAAAATTACAAACTTACAGGCTGACCGCATTCAATTGGACTTGCAGATTTGTCTATTTATAGTTACAACACAAAAACAACCTGTGGTTAGTGTGGGACAGTATAATGAGAATGCAAACAGAATTATATACTTGGAACGGATTTTTTTTCCCAATTCTTTCCATTAAACTATTACTCAGCTTCTAGAATTGATTGTTACTCTGATCAAAAAAGGCGGGGGATGGATTCAGGTATTAATAGGTCATGACCCATCTGTCATATATGTACCATTTGTGAAATCTGATTTTGATTTTTTAATTCACAATCTATGTCCTTGTAAATTGCACTAGCTGATTTTCTTAACAGCATAGCTTTTGGCATGCCTAAATGTAAATTGCTGCAGAATCTGCATGTCTTTGACATCAGGCCACAGACCATACTTTTATTTGGTCTGATCCCACATGTTCGTACAGTTTTTTTGATGATTCAGGGCAGTCTTATAAAGCTGTAGTGGTCCGGTGTGAAGATAACGATTGTCATCATTCTGTATGAATTATTGATGGCTCAACCCAATTAGCAGAACATGGCACAGATTTACATTACTTAGATTTTTTTAAGGAGGAACCTCTAAATTTGATTTGTGATTCTGAGTACGTAGTTTAGGTCCTACATCACATCCCCTCCACCTTTCTTAAAGAAATCTCTCAACAGCAGCTCTTTGAATTGTTTGTATCATTGCAAACTGCATTACAGCTTTGCAGACACGCATTGTTTGTTACTCATATACAGTCTCATACCATTTTACCAGGTCCCATAACAGAAGGAAATGTAGTTGTGGACTCCTTTACTGTAGCTACAGTCCACCAGGGCTTCACATGCTTTTTTCCATGAAAATGCTGCTGCCTTAAAAAAGATGTTTGATCGGACACTTGAACAAGTGAAAAACGTAGTTTTTGCTCTTGCCCGGAATATCAAGGCCTTATTACAATTTTATGCTCCCTTGGAGTTAACCCTCACGGGCTCACAGATAATGCCATTTAGCATACTGATGTTACATGTGTCTCATCTTTTGGCCATTTGAAATATGTACACTTTTCTATAGATACTTTTTCAGGTATGCTTTGTGCATCTGCTTATACTAGTGAAAAAAGCAAGGATGTTCAGTGCCACTGGACCTGCTGCTTTGCTATGCTGGGCATGCCACAACAGATTAAAACCGACAAATGGTCCTGGCTACACTATCAGATGCATGCAATGTTTTTTATAGCAGTGGGGTGTTTTACATGTCACAGGTATTCCAAATTCTGTCACTGGACAGGTTGTTATTGAACAGGCACATTCCACACTGAAATGTTATTAAAGCAAAAAAGGGGGAATATGATGCCCCAGGAACAATTAGACAATACAATATATACTTTAAACTTTTTGAATCATGCTATGCCTCTCTTCCTCTATCACAGCAGTGGAAAAACACTTCAGTCTTCCAGATGCACTGTCTCAGAGACCAAAGTAGGGAACTAAAGATGTTGGAAGGCTTTGAAAGCCTTTAGAGAGAGATCAATGTATATTGGGAAAATGAATGTCGGGGAAGGTATAGAGGAAGTAGGCAGAGAGAAAAACGGACAGTAACAAGTTTTGAAAAAGACTGATGGGAGCCTGGAATGAACAGAAACAAGTGGAATTTTTATTAGATTGCCAAGAAGTAACGATTACATAGTAAGTAAAGGGAGTCACTGGCCAAAGTGAAAGGGCATATTTTTGTGAACCTTTGAAATACAAATTGGGTAAAAAAGTAGGCATTTATAAATATTTATGTATGCCAAATTCCCAAAACTCATTTTGGGGAGAAATCTGTTGGAACAAATGGATGCAGTAATCAGATTTGAAAAAGGAGAAATTACTCTTAAGGTAAATGATCAGCAATATATGAAAATAATGGGCTTGCTTTTAGCAACTGTTCCCACAGAAGACGAGATTAATGAAGAAGTCATGAACCAAGTGTATTCTGGGGTATGGACTACTGATGTACCTGGAAGGGCCAAAAATGCTCCACTCGTCAAGGTAAAAATCAAAGAAGGAGAAAAGCCGGTATGGATAAAACAATACCCTTAGAAAAGGGAGGACAGGGAAGGAATTCAGCCAGTAATAGAGAAATTCATACAAATTGGGTTATAAACAGAATAACAGAGGTCCTCTACCCAGTGGTAGCAAACCCATACACCTTTCTGACTGCATTAACTCTGATTTGGTTTGCTGTTTTAGATGTAAAATATGCCTTTTTGCCTCTCTCAATCCGTGAAGCCAGCCAGACAACATTTACATAGAACACAGCTCACATGGACAGTGTTGCCACAAGGATTTAATAACAGCCCAACAATATTTGGAAATCAGCTCGCTAAAGATCTTGAATCTTGGGAAGCCCCATCTGATGAAGGACAGATGCTACAATATGGGGATGACATTTTGATCGCTACCAGAACAAAGGAGACGTGCATAACCTGAACTCTAAGTTTATTGAACTTTTTGGGGCTCCAAAGATACCGGGTATCACAGAAGAAAGCCCAGATGATACAGCAACAAGTAACTTATTTGGGCTATGAAATTACTGCGGTGCAGAGGACCCTGGGACAGGCTCTAAAGGAGGCTATATGCCGAGCTCCAAAGCCTCAAACTGTAAAAGAATTACGGACCGTCCAGGTGATGAGAGAGCCCAACAGACTTTCTCAAAGCTTGACAGAGCCCAACAGAATCTGAGAAAGCCTGACTGAGCCTGACACAGTCTCACCAAGCCCGACAGAGCCTGACAGAGCCCAACAGGGCCTGACTGTGCCCGACAGAACTCGGCGGGGTCTGACAAATCCTGACAGCATATGACAGCGAACTATATATTCCAGCAAAGTCTGACACAGCCAACAAAGTGCGACAAAGCCAGAAAGAGCTCAATAAAAATTTTGAGTATAAAATGTTTAAGGACAGACATGAGTTTTCTCAGGTAGAAGTAGCCTTCTTACCTGTGGCCAGAAAAAACATAGATAAAGAATCATAACATTAGTAGAAGAATTTACTAACCTAATAGAAAAGGGGGGAATGATAATGGGAATTAACAATTAACTAATTAACACTTAAAGAACTAACACATAAAGACTTAAAGAGCTAACACTTAGAAAGCTAACCCTTTAACCCGCATCCCTATTGCTTAGCCTTGCTTAGCTTTGTGTAACTTACTGTACAAGAAACAGGAGTTTGCTGACACCTTGCAAAGATAATAATCCTTGGGTGCATCTTGGGTGCATCCTTGGTGCATCCTTGGGTGAACTGGTGTCCTGGTTTTCTTAAAAACAAGACCGGTTCTCTTTTAGTGCTTTTTCTTTCAGCTAAGTTCTTCTAGGTGGCTGTACTTTTCTGAGTTTTAGCCTGCATATTTTTCCTAGGATGCTGTACTTGGTGCTGATAAGAGACCGACGGAATGCTGAAGAAGGTCTTGTTTAGATTTATTGCTATGGTAGCTAAGAAAGACTGGTAAGTTTTCCCATGTTCCGTTGTGAGAGGGGCATGTTTGAGGAGGGGTGGATGGAACAGGTGACTAGAACTGACCAACTGAGGATCAACTGAGTATTCCATCCCATAATCGTCATACCCCCTATATAAGAGGGTGATCACGAGTGTCACGCTCTCTTTGACCATGGCCGGCATCTAGAGAGGACCCTGTCTGTCTGCCTGTGATCTACAGGCCTCAGGCCCTACATCCCTGCAACCAGTTTCCGGTTTGCTGTGAAGTCCCGCCCATGACTTCCGGGGGCCTGGCCTGCACCTGCTGGAGCCACGCCAGCTCCGTACACCCAGCTCCGCCACTGCTGGAATGATGCCAACTCCACATTGAGCACTTGAGATTGGTTTTGTATATTTTGTATATATTCTCTATTTATTAGTAGCATTAGTAAAATCCTTTAACACTCTCCAACTTGAAGTCTAAGTCTCTCTTCCTTTCCCCTTATCTTTCTTATAATCTTTCCGATCTAAAGGAAGGCGTAGCAGGAGATAAAGGGGATAACAGGGAGCGTCTGCCATGGTTTATTGCTGCCTTGTCTTAAACCTTGACAGATTTAATTGGTGGCCCGTACGTGGAGCAAGGAGACCGTACTGGAGAAATGAGACTGTAGTGAGAGAGAGAGTGTACGGGGATGAGATAAGAGAAACCGTGACAGGTTTTATTGATGCCATGAATTGTATTTGTGTGAGAAATCGTGACAGATATTCTTGTGCCGTAGCAGGGACGGGGTTTTGACTGAGATGGGCTATAAGCAGTATCTGACAGTTAATGTAAACAGCTTACTGGGTAGCGTAAGTGAGAGAGCATTTGGCTTTGATGTGTGTGCCCTGTGTTTGAAACCTCTGGTGGGAGGAAACTTTGGGAGATGATAGATCAGCGTGCTTTACGGGTCATAAAGCACACTGTAGTTTGAGTTTGTCTTTGATTTTAAATGATGTTGTTGCAAATCTATTTGGATTTAATAATGCCTTTTTGGGGGTTAATTCTTCTTGTTTATGTTTTTGTGCATCACATTACTTTTGGAAGTAAAGATGAATTTGTTATAATAGCTGTGGCCATGGGTTGTGTATTGCTGATTTATGTGATTTTAGTTAAGTCCGTGATGTATTTCTACTCATTGTTATCATACTTCGGGAGTATGCATTTTTGGAATTCTCCGTTAGAAGCAGAAGCAATTAAAGAGACCTGTGCCTTTTTTTTTCTCAGTTTCAGGAGTGAGATTTTAGGAGAGCTATTCAACTATTCTCTGCCTGTGTCATTAGAGCAAATTACAGGTGCTTTGGGGAATTTTGAATATCCCTGGACCTTTGAGTGAAGCTTGTTGGTGTCCTGGGTCTGTGGAATGTGTGTCAGTCTTTGCTAGTGAATAAAACTGTTAGGGAGGAATGTAGCGATTCTAACTCCTCTGGCAGGAGTTGCCACTTTTAAAGCTACAACGTCCGTGACAGCTACTGCACCTCCCTTGACAGACTCTGCAGCAGCTACAGTTCCTGACTTGGATGCAGCAGCCACTACAACTGCAACATCAGTTTCTGCATCTACTCAAACCCCCTCAACATGTAATGTGGGCATTCAGACTTCAGCAGTATTAGCTGCCCCAACAAAGAGGAAGCAAAAGAAAGCACAATTGGAATCCATCGTGAAGGAAGATGAGGAAGAGGAAGCAGAGGGTCCTTCTAGCACAGAGCAGGGAGAGGTTCTTTCTGGAACAGAACAAGGTGATGATGAAGAAGAATCAGAGGAGGAAGAAGAGGGCCCTTCTACGGCTCCTCCCACAGCCCTTTCTAAACTCCTTCCACTGCGATCCCAGGCTACTACAGCAAAGCAACCAGTGGTTCCTTCTAAAACAAAGTGACCAGCAAAGGACGAGCTAATAGAATGCTCCTTATCTCTGAAGGAGCTGAGAACTGTGAAACAAGGCTTTAGCCGTTGTGAAGGTGAGCCAATTGTCACTTGGCTCATTCAGTGCTAGGACAATGGGGCTAATAGTTTGGCCTTAGATGGCAGTGAAGCCAGTCAATTAGGATCCCTGGCTAGAGATGGTGGCATAGATAAGGCAATTGCAAAGAAGAAACGAAGTCAAAGCCTCTGGAGAAGAATTTTGTCAGCAGTAAAAATCAGATACCCTTTCAAAGATGATATCATATGCTGCTTGACCAAATGGACTACTATGGAGAGAGGTATTAGGTATCTGAGAGAACTGGCTGTGCGAGACATAATTTACAGTGACCCACAGACAATTATAGATCCTGATGAAGTGCTATGTACCCGAGGTATAATGTGGAAATTTGTGCAGAGCACACCACCGTCTTATGCCCGCACTTTAGGATTGCTCACCCTTTCAAAAGACAGTTGATCAACTGTGGGTGAAGTAGCAGACATGTTGCGGCAGTATGAAGACACTCTTTCTTCTCCCCTACAAGCCTGTGTCACAGCTGTGGAGAAACTGTGTGACAAACTGTCCAAGAGGGAGGACAGATCCTACTTGTCACATACACGGGTCCGAGCCACAGCTATTGGGAAGAGATGCCCTTCTGCAGCATCAGCCCAAGAGAAATGCAACACATCATGAGGTTAATTATGATCTTTTCTGCATGACCAGGGAGAAGATACGAGTAATTGGCATGGCAAGCCCACTGCTGACCTACAGGAATGAGTATGTGAGTTGAAAAACAAACCTCCCAAGAGAAAAGCTGCTCCACTTTCCAGTGGGAGGCTATCAAGACAGAGTAGGAGGGATTCTTGTGTCTCCCTACCAGAGACTGAGCAAGGCAGCCAAGTAGTATGCCACAACTGACATTGCTAATGCATTTTTCTCTATTCCCTTAGCAGCAGAATGCAGGTCACAGATTGCTTTTATCTGGAGGGGTATCCAGTACACCTGGAATCGACTGCCTCAGGGGTGGAAACAGAGCCCTACTATCTGCCATGGACTGATCCAGACTGCACTGGAACAAGGTAAAGATCCAGAGCACCTGCAATTGGCAGGACATTGCTGCTCGACTAGAGAACCTGACTGTAAAAGTACGGCATGTGGATGCCCATGTGCCTAAAAGTCGAGCCACTGAAGAACATCAAAACAACCAGCAAGCAGATCAAGCTGCTAAGATTAAAGTAGCTGAGGTGAATTTGGACTGGCAATGTAAAGGTGAACTTTTTCTAGCTCGGTGGGCCCATGATGCTTCAGGGCATCAAGGACGGGATGCAACATATAAATGGGCTCGGGACCGAGGGGTGGACTTAACCATGGACATTATTTCACAGGTTATCCATGACTGTGAAACATGCGCTGCAATCAAGCAGGCCAAAAGGTTAAACCCTGTGTGGTATGGGGGGCGGTGGCTGAAATATAATATGGGGAGGCTTGGCAGACTGACTATATTATACGTCCTAGAACACGCCAAGGCAAGCGCTATGTCCTTACAATGGTGGAAACAACCACGGGATAGATAGAAACATATTCTGTGTCTCATGCCACTGCCCGGAACACTATTCTGGGCCTTGGAAAGCAAGTCCTGTGGAGATGTGGTACTCCAGGAAGAAATGAGTCAGGCAATGGGACTCATTTTAAAAATAGTCTCATAACCAACTGGGCCAAAGAACATGGTATTGAATGGATATATCATATCCCCTATCATGCAACAGCCTCTGGGAAGACTGAGCGATACAATGGCTTGTTAAAAACTACTCTGAAAGCAATGGGAGGTGGAACCTTTAAAAATTGGGAGAAAAATTTGGCACAAGCCACCTGGTTAGTTAACACCAGAGGATCAATCAATCGAGCTGGCCCTGCTCAGAGCTTTTACATACAGTGGAAGGGAATAAAGTCCCTGTGGTGCATGGAAGGGACATGTTAGGAAAATCTGTCTGGGTTATTCCTGCTTTGGGCAAAGGCAAACCCATTCGTGGGATTGTTTTTGCTCAAGGGCCTGGATGTACTTGGTGGGTGATACTGAAGGATGGTGAAGTCCGATGTGTACCTCAGGGAGATTTTATTCTGGGTGAGAATACTCAATTTCAAACTGTATGAGGGAAATTGCTCCATGACACTAACAGTGTTCCATAAGTGTCTTTCAGGTTGATGCAGTGGTGGTGATGAACCCTGAGCTAACCTCATTGAGTGGTGTCCAGGAACTTGCCTGAGACTGGTATCTCTGACTTACAATTCCTGGACACGAACTACACCAGATTGCACATCATCTCTCCTGCCTAGAAAGAGACTGCTGTGATAGAGAGACTTGCACTCATGAACTAGTGATATACATATTTTTTTTGTGTGCGTATATACATTTGAAGACAGGCAGAAAGCAGTAGTGATTTGGATATGACTCAAATGGTATGGAATAAGGGGTGGAATGTCCTGATTTTGTTAAAAACAAGACCGGTTCTCTTTTAGTGATCTTTCTTTCAGCTAAGTTCTTCTAGGTGGCTGTACTTTTCTGAGTTTTAGCCTGCATATTTTTCCTAGGATGCTGTACTCGGTGTGATAAGAGACCAATGGAATGCTGAAGAAGGTCTTGTTTAGATTTATTACTATGGTAGCCAAGAAAGACTGATAAGTTTTCCCACGTTCCATTGTGAGAGTGGCATGTTTGAGGAAGGGTGGATGGAACAGGTGACTAGAACTGACCAACGGAAGTATTCCATCCCATAATCATCATACCCCCTATATAAGAGGGTGATCATGAAGGTCACGCTCTCTTTGACCATGACCGGCATTTAGAGAGGACCCTGTCTGTCTGCCTGTGATCTACAGGCCTCAGGCCCTACATCCCTGCAACCAGTTTCCGGTTTGCTGTGAAGTCCCGCCCATGACTTCCGGGGGCCTGGCCTGCACCTGCTGGAGCCACGCCAGCTCCGCACACCCATCTCCACCGTTGCTGGAATGATGCCAACTCCACATTGAGCACTTGAGATTGGTTTTGTATATTTTGTATATATTCTCTATTTATTAGTAGCATTAGTAAAATCCTTTAACACTCTCCAACTTGAAGTCTAAGTCTCTCTCCCTTTCCCCTTATCTTTCTTATAATCTTTCCGATCTAAAGGAAGGCGTGGCAGGAGATAAAGGGGATAACAGGGAGCGTCTGCCATGGTTTATTGCTGCCTTGCCTTAAACCTTGACAGTCAGGCTTTTCTAAGGCATGTAGGGCACTGTTAATCTGTGTCATGCCCGCTCAGGCTCTTTCGGGCCTTTTCAAGCTCTTTACAGGTCTTTTAGGCTGTGACGGGCTCTGTCTATCTATGTTGGGCTCTCTAGGGCATTTTTGGGTTTAGTCGGCTTCTGTCTGAATCTGTGAGTTCTGTTTGGGCTCTTTCAGGTTTTGTTGGGCTCTGTCAGGCTTTGTCAGGCTTTGTCGGGCTCTCTTATCCGTATTCTGGCTTTGTGGGGTTCGGTCGGGCTTTACAGGTGTCTATGGGGCTCTGTCAGGCCATGTCATGGTTCGCCAGGCTCTGTTGGGTTTTGTTGGGCTCTGATTGGTATTGTCGAGATCTGTCAGGCTCCACTGGCTGCTTTTGGGCTCTTTCAAGCTTTGTTGGGCCCTGTCGGGCTCTGTCAGGTTCTGTCGAGATCTGTAAGGCTCTGTCAAGCTGTGTCAGTCCTTGTCTTGCTCTGTCATGCTTTGCTGAGCTCTTTCAGGCTCTGTCGCACTTTGTTGGCCTCTGTCAGGCTCTACTGGACTCTGTAGATCGCTATCAGGCGCTGTCAGTATTTGTCGAACCCTGTTGAGTTGTGTTGGTGTGTGGCAGGCCTGTTCTTGCTCAGTAAGGTCCTGGTGGTCTCTTTCGAGCTTTGTCGAGCTCTGTTGGGCTCTGTCGGGTTTTGTAGGGCTCTGTTAGGCTCTTGCGGGCTCTGTCGGTCCCTGGCAGGCTTTGTCGAATTCTATCAGGATCTGTCAGGCCCTATCAGGTTCTGTCAGGATCTGTAGGTCTTTTTTGGGCCCTGTCGGGTTCTTTCAGGATCTGTCTGGTTCTTTTGGGCTTTCTCAGGTGTTGTCGAGATCTGTTGTGATCTCACAAGCCATATCAGGCTATTTCAAGCTTTCTTTGGGGCATGTAGGGCACTATTAATCTGTGTCATGCCCAGTCAGTCTCTGTCCGGCCTTTTCAGTCTGTGTCCAGGTCTTTTAGGCCGTGACGGGCTCTGTCTATCTATGTCGGGCTCTCTAGGGCATTTTTGGACTGTGATGGGCTCTATCAGGCTTTGCCAGCCTCTGTCTGAATCTATGGGGCCTGCTCAAGCTGTGTCAGTTTTTTTTGCGCTCTGTCAGGCCCTGTCAAGTATTGCTGGGCAGTGTTGGGCTTTGTTGGGCTTTTTTGAAACCTTTCGGGCTTTGTCGGTCTCTGTCGGGTTTTGACGGCTTCTGTCAGGACCTGTGAGACTCTCTAAGCCCCTTTCAGGCTCTGTCACTCTCTGTCACGATCTGTCAGGCTTTGTTGGGCTTTGTCAGGCTCTATCATGCTCTGCAGGGCTCTGTCAATCTCTGTCAGGTTTTGTAAGGCGCTTTGAGGCCCTGTTGATCTCTGTGTGACTTTGTCAAGATCTGTAGGTCTCTCTCAGGCTGTGTCATGCTCTGTCGGGCTCTGTCAAGCTTTTTTGGTCTCTTTCTGCCCTACCAGGCTTTTTCAGGTTCTGTAAAGCTCTGTCATGCTCTGTCAGGCCTTGTCAAGCTCTGTCAGGTTCTGTCAGTTTTGTCAGGCTTTTTCAGGCTTTCATGCCCTTAGGCAGGCTTTGTTGGTCTCTGTTGGGTTTTTTCAGATTCTTTTGGGTATTTTCGATGTCTTTCAGTCTCCATTGGCACTGTTGGGCTCTTTCAGGCTTTGTTGGGCCCTGTCGGGCTCTGTCAGGTTCTGTCGGGTTCCTTAAGTCTCTATCAAGATGTGTCAGGCCCTGTCATGCCCTGGCGGACTCTGTCAAGCTTTGCTGAGCTCTTTTGGGCTCTGTTGAGTTCTGTCAAAATCTGTCAGGCCCTGTCTGCTTTTGTCAAGGTGTGTCAGGCCCTGTCGTGCTCTGTAATATTTTGTTGAGCTCTTTCATGCTCTGTCGGGCTTTGTCAGCCTTGTCAGACCCTGCTGGAATCTACAGTTCGCTGTCAGGTGCTTTCAGGATTTGTCAGGCCCTGTCGAGTTTTGTCAGGCACTTTCAGGC
Organism: Columba livia; assembly: GCF_036013475.1. Lineage (NCBI taxonomy): Eukaryota > Metazoa > Chordata > Aves > Columbiformes > Columbidae > Columba > Columba livia. Next base: position 21,504,525 of record NC_088641.1, on the reverse strand, counting down.
CCTGTTGGGCTCTGTAGGACTTTGTTAGGCCCTATGAGACTGTGTCAGGCTCTGTCAGGCTTTCTCAGTTTCTGTTGGGCTATGTCAAGCTTTGTCGAAGTTTGTCGGGCTCTGTCGGGTTATATCATGCCCTGGTGGGTTCTCTCAGTTTCTGGTAGGCTCTGTTAGGCCCTGTCATGCTCTGTCAAGCTCTGTTGGGCTCATTCAGACCCTGTCATGCTCTTTCGGGCTCTGTCATGCTTTATCTGTCTCTATTGGGTCTTTCGAGCTTTGTTGGGCACTGTTAGGCTTAGTTGAGCTCTGTCAATACCTGTCAGGTTCTGTTGGGTTCTTTCAAGCTCTGTCTGGCCCTGTCGGCTCTGTCAAGATCTGTAAGGCCCTGTCATGCTCTGTCAGACCCTGGTGGGATTGGTCAAGTTTTGTCGAGGTCTGTTGTGCTCTGTCGGGCTCAGTCAGGATCTGTCATGCTGTGATGGGCCTTCTCAGTTTCTGGTAGGCTCTGTTTGGCTCTTTCAAGCTTGGTTTGGCCCTGTCAGGCTCTGTCAAGCTGTGTCAGGCCCTGTCAGGCTCTGTAATGCGTTGTTGAGCTCTTTTATTCTCTGTTGCACTTTGTCAGCCTCTGTCAGGTCCTGTCGGTCTCTATTGTTTGATATCAGGCACTGTCACTATTTGTTGAACCCTGTTGAGCTGTGTTGGGCTCTGGCAGACCCTGTCATGCTCGGTGAGGCCCTGATGGGCTCTGTCAAGCCTTGTCGAGATCTGTTGGGCTCTGTCATACTCTGTGAGGCCCTGTCAAGTTCTGTTCGGATCTGACGGGCTTTGTTGGGCCCTGTCGTGCTCTGTCAGGCCCTGTCTGGTTCTGTCAGGATCTGTTGGGCTTTCTTAGGCTTTGTCGGGCTCTGTCGTGATCTCTCAGGCCATATCAATCTACGTCAAGCTATTTTTGGGTATGTAGGGCGCTGTTAATTTCTGTCACGCCCTGTCAGACTGTGTCAGGCGGTGTCAAACTCTGTCCAGGTCTTTTAGGGGCTCTATGTATCTATGTCATGTTTTCTAGGGTATTTTTGGACTGTGCTTGGCTCTATCGGGCTTAGTCATTTTCTGTCTGACTCTGTGGGGCCTCCTCGGGCTCTGTCAAGTTTTCTTGGGCTCTGTCAGGCCCTGTCAAGCGTTGTTGAGCAGTGTTGGGCTTTTTTGATCCCTGTCGGGATTTGTCCATCTCCATCGTGCTTTGACGGCTTCTTTCAGGACATATGGGGGTATGTAAGCCGCTTTTGGGATCTGTTGGTCTCTGTTGCGATCTGTCGGGCTCTGTTGGGCTTTGTCAAGCTCTGTCGGTTACTGTAGGTCTCTGTCAATCCCTGTCAGGTTTTGTCAGGCTCTTTCAAGTCCTGTCAGTCTCTGTGTGCCTTTGTTGAGAAACGTCGGACTCTCTCAAGGTCTGTCAGGCTCTGTCGGGCTCTGCCAATCTCCTTTTCTCTCTTTCTGCCCTACCAGGCTTTTTCAGGCTCTGTAAAGCCCTGTCATGCTCTGTCGGGTTCTGTCGGGCTTTGTCAGGCTCTTTCGATCCCTGTTGGTGTCTGTCAGGCTTTGCCATGCTTTGTCGGTGTTTCTTGCCCTTATTCATGCTTTGTTGGGCTCTGTAAGTCTTTCTCAAAATCTGTCAAGCTCTGTCAGCCCGTGTCAGGTTTTGTAGGGCTCTGTTGGGTTTTGTCAAGCTCTGTTGGGTATTGTCAAGCTCTCTCAGGCTCCATTGGGCACTTTTTAGCTCTTTCAAGCTTTATTGGGACCTATCGGGCTCTGTAAGGTCCTGTCGTGATCTGTAAGGCTCTGTCAAGATGTGTCAGGCTCTGTCGTGCTCTGTAAAGCTTTGTTGAGATCTTTCAGGCTCTGTCGCGCTTTGTCAGCCTTGACAGGCCCTGGGCAATCTATAGTTAGCTGTCAAGTGCTGTCAGGATTTGTTGAACCCCGTCAAGTTCTGTCGGGCACAGTCAGGCCCTGTTGGGCTCTGTCAGGCACTGTTAGGCCCTCTGAGACTCTGTCGGGCTTTATCAGGCTTTCTCAGGTTCTGTTGGGGGTCTGTCAAGCTTTGTTGAAATCTGTCGGGCTCTGTCATGCCCTGGCAGACTCTTTCAGTTTCTGGTAGGCTCTGTTAGGCCCTGTCATGCTCTGTCAGGCCCTATCAGGCTCCTTCCAGCCCTGTCATGCTCTTTTGGCCTCTGTCATGCTTTATCTGGCTCTGTTGGGCCTTCTTGAGCTTTGTCGGGCACTGTCGGGATTAGTTGGTCTCTGTCAATTCCTGTAAGGTTCTGTTGCGCTCTTTCAAGCTGTGTCAGGCCCTGTCAGGCTCTGTAATGCTTTGTTGAGCTCTTTCAGTCTCTGTTGCACTTTGTCAGCCTCTGTCAGGTCCTGCTGGGCTCTATCATTCGGTATCAGGCGCTGTCAGGTTTTTTTGAACCCTGCTGAGCTGTTTTGGGATCTGGCAGGCCCTATTGTGGTCTATCATGTCCTGAAGGGCTCTGTCAAGCTTTGCCAAGCTCTGTCTCACTTTGTCGGTGTCTGTCAGGCCCTGCAGGACTCTATAGTTCGTTGTCAGGTGTTGTCTGGATTTGTCAGGCCCTGTTGAGTATTACGGTCTCTGTCAGGCCCTGTTGTGCTCTTTCAGCCTTTGTCGGGCTCTGTAAGACTGTTTCGGGCTCTGTCAGGCATTCTCAGGTTCTTTTGGGCTCTGTCGCGCTTTGTCGGCCTTGACAGGCCCTGCTGGAATCTATAGTTAGGTGTCAGGTGCTGTCAGGATTTATTGAACCCCGTCAACTTCTGTCGGCCACAGTCAGGCCCTGTGAGACTCTGTCAGGCTTTGTCAGGCTTTCTCAGGTTCTGTTGGGCTCTGTCAAGCTTTGTCGAAAAATGTTGGGCTCCGTCACCCTCTCTCATGCCCTGGCAGGCACTCTCAATTTCAGGTAGGCCCATCAGATCCCGACAGATCCTGACAGAACGCAACAGGGCCTGACAGAGCATGAAAGGGCCTGCCAGACACGAACACAGCTCAGCAGGGTCCGACAAATCCTGACAGCATCTGAGAGCAAACGATAGAGCCTGGCAAGACCTGAGAGAGGCTGACAAAGTGCGACAGACACTAAAACTGCTCAACAAAGCATTACAGAGCACGACAGGGCCTGACACAGCTTGAGAGAGACTTACAGATCATGACAGAACCTAACAGACCCCAAAAGGGCCCAAAAAAGATTGAAAGAGCCCAACAGTGCCCAATGGAGCCTGACAGAGCTTGACAATACCCAACAGAGCCTGACAAAACCAAACAGAGCCCTACAAGTCCTGACATGGCCTGACAGAGACCAATAGACTCAGAGAAAGCCCAGTAGAGCCCGACAGAGCCTGACAGAGCTTGAGAGTCCAATGGATCTTGACAAAGACACACAGAGACCAACAGGGCCTGAAAGAGCCTGACAAAACCTGACAGGGATTGACAGAGCTCTACAGAACCTGACAGAACCTAACAAAGCCCAACAAAGCCAGACAGATCGCGACAGAGACTGTCAGAGCCCGAAAGTGGCTTACATTGCTCCTCAGGTCCTGAAAGATGCCGTCAAAGCCTGACAGAGACTGACAAAGCCCGACTGGGATCCAAAAAGCCCAACAAATCCCGACACTGCCCAACAACACTTGACAGGGTCTGACAGAGCCCAACAAAACCCAACAGAGCTCTATGAGGCCCCACAGAGTCAGACAGAAGACAAATAAGCCCGATAGAGACCATCACAGTCCGAAAATGCCCTAGAGAGCCTGACATAGATAGACAGAGTCCGTCAGTCCCTAAAAGAACTGTACAGAGACTGACAAGGCCTGACAGAGCCTGACAGGGCATGACGCAGATTGACAGTGCCCTACATGCCCCCAAAAAACCCAACATACACTGATATGACTTGAGAGATCACGACAGAGCCTAACAACGCCTGAGAAAGCCCAACAGATCCCAACAGATCCTGACAGAACCTGACAGAGCCCGACAGGGCCCAACAAAGCTTGAAAGAGCCCAAAAGCACCCAATGGATCCTGACAAAGTTCAAGAATACCCAACAAAGCCCGACGAAACCCGACAGAGCACTAGAAATCCTGACATAGCCTGACAGAGCCTGATAGACCCTGCGAAAGCACGGCAGATCCCCACAAAGCTTGAATAACGGCAAGAAAGCCTGACAAAGCCTGACAGACCCCGACAGGGATAGAAAGAACTTAACAAAGACAGACAGAACCCGGCAGAGCAAGACAAGGCCTGACAGAGCATGACCGGGCTTTACAGAGCCCGAAAAAGCTTGGTAGGGCAGAAAGAGCCCAAAAAAGCTTGACAGAGCCCGACAGAGATTGACAGAGCTCGGGAGAGACCAACAAATCTCGACAAAGCCACACAGAGACCGACAGGGCCTGAAGGAGCCTGACAAAAACTAACAGAGCCCAAGCAGGCCCCACAGAGTCAGACAGAAGCCAACAATGCCCAACAGAGCCCATTACAGCCTGAAAATGCCCTAGAGAGCCTGACATAGATAGACAGAGCCCATCACCAACTAAAAGACCTGGACAGAGTTTGACAAGGCCCGAAAGAGCCCGACAGGGCATGACACAGATTGACAGTGCCCTACAACCCCCAAAAAAGCCCAACAAAGCCTGATATAGCCTGACAGATCATGACAGAGCCAGACAAAGCCTGAGAAAACCCAACAGATCTCAACAGATCCTGACAAAACTTGACAAGGACTGACAGAGTATGACAGAGCCCAACAGATGTCAACGAAGCTCAACAGAGCCCACCAGGGTTTGACTGAGCATGACAGGGCCTGCCAAAGACCAACACAGCTCAAGAGGGTTCAACAAATCCTGAAAGCGCCTGATAGTGAATGATAGAGCCCGTTAGGTCCTGACAGAGGCTGACAAAGTGCAACAGAGACTAAAAGAGCTCATCAAAGCATTACAGAGCCTGACAGGGCCTGAAACAGCTTTACAGAGCCTGACAGGGCCAGACAGAGATTGAAAGAGCCAAACAGAGCCTGACAGGAATTGACAGAGCCCAACTAAGCCCAACAGTGCTGGACAAAGCTCGACAATGCCCAACACAGCCAGATAAAACATGATAGAGCTCAAAAGAGCATGACAGAACCTGACAGAGCACGACAAGGCCTAAAATAGCCTACCAGAAACTGAGAGAGTCCGCCACAGCATGACAGACACTGACTGAGCCCAACAGGGCCTGACAGATCTTAACAGAACCCAAAAGAGCTTGACAAAGCCCACCAGGGCCTGATAGAGTATGGCAGGGCCTTACAGATCTCAACAGAGCCGACAGGGCCAGACAAAGATTAAAAGAGCCTGACAGAACCTGAAAGGAATTTACAGAGCCCAACTAAGCCTGACAGTGCTGGACAAAGCTCAAAAGACCTAGCAGAGTCAGATAAAGCATGACAGAGCCCGAAAGAGCATGACAGGACCTGAAGGAGACTGTTAGGGCCTGACAGACCACGACAGGGCCTAACAGAGCCTATCAGAAACGGAGAGAGCCCGAAAGGGTATGACAGAACCTGACAGACTTCTACAAAGCTTGACATAGGCCAACAGAACCTGAGAAAGCCTAACAGAGCCTGACACAGTCTCACAGGGCCTGACAAAGCCCGACAGCCCAACAGGGCCTGACAGAGCTCAACAGAACTCAACAGGGCCAGACAAATCCTGACAGCACCTGACAGCAAACTGTAGAGTTCAGTAGGGCCTAACAGAGGCTGACAAAATGCGACAGAGCCTGAAGGAACTCAACAAAGCATTACAGAGCATGACAGGGCCCGACACAGCTTGAGAATGCCCCCAAAAAGCCTGACAAAGCCTAATACAGCCTGACAGATCATGACAGAGCCTGACAAAGCCTGAGAAAACCAAACAGAGCCTGATAGATCCTGACAGAACCTGACAAGGCCTGATAGAGCACGTCAGGGTACAACAAAGCCTGAGAGAGCTTGACAGGAACTGAAAGAGCACGACAGAACATGACAAAGAACATGACAAAGCCCCCCAGGGACTGACAGAGCATGTCAGGGCACAACAAAGTCTGATTCTGTGGGGCCTGCTAGAGCTCTGTCAGGTTCTGTCATGATCTGTAAAGGTCTCTCAAGATGTATCAGGCCCTGTTGTGCTCCGTCAAGATTTGTTGTGCTCTTTCAGGCTCTGTCGCGCATTGTCCACCTTTGTTATGCCCTACTAGGCTCTTGTCCTGTTCTTTTTTAAACAACAAGCTTCTCTTTTAGTGAATTTGCCTGTCAGCTAAAGCCTTCATATTAGCTGCAGTTTCCTGGAGAACCAGATATATGTTTTGGTAAACAATGGAATGTGAAGTTATTGATAAGTATGGATGGGCATCTCGCGAGAGGGGCAACAAGAAACAGGTGACCAAGAAACTGACCAACTGTATATAACATTCAATTCACATGAATACTTCATATAAAAGTGGGAGATCACGAGGATCTTGTCCATTTTTCTTCTTTTCCCATAGTGGGAAGGGGGAAGAGGGAGGGGCAAAAGGGGTAAGTGGGGGCAAAAGGAGGTTAACAATACATCTGCCAGGGTTTTATTGTCACCCCGCAATCTAAACCCTCGACAACTCTATAGTTCGCTGTCAGGTGCTGTGGGGATTTGTCAGTCCCTGTCGAGTTCTGTTGGGCTCTGTCAGGCCCTGTTGGGCTCTGTCAGGCCTTGTCAGGCCCTGTAAGACTTTTTCGGGCTCTGTCAGACTTTCTCAGTTTCTCTTGAAATCTTTAAAGCTTTGTAAAAGTCGGTCAGGCTCTGTCAGGCTCTATCATGCCCTGGCCGGTGCTCTCAGTTTCTCATAGGTTCTTTCAGGCCCTGTCATTGTCTTTCAGGCTCTGTCACTCTTTATCTGGCTCTGTTGGGCCTTGTCGAGCTTTGTTGAGCACTGTTGGGCATAGTTGGGCTCTGTCAATACCTGTCAGGTTCTGTCGGGCTCTTTCAAGCTCTGTCTGGCCCTGTCGGTCTCTGTCAAGATCTATAAGGCTCTGTCAAGCTGTGCCAGGTGCTATCAGGCTCTGTAATGCTTTGCTGAGCTCCTTTAGCCTCTGTTACACTTTCTCAGTCTCTGTCAGGTCCTGCCGGGCTCTATTGTTCACTATCAGGCGCTGTCAGGATTTGTCGAACCCTGGTGAGCTGTGTTTCGCTCTGGCAGGCCCTATTGTGCTCTGGCAGGCCCTGGTGGGCTCTGTCAAGCTTTGTCAAGCTCTGTTTGGCTCTGTTGGGTTTTTTCAGGATCTGTGTGGATCTTGCATGATCTGTTAGTCCCTGGCGGGCTCTGTCAGGTTTTGTCAGGCTCTGTCAACCTCTGTCGGGATGTGTTGTGCCCTGTCGTGCTCTGTCAAGTCCTGCTGGGCTCTATTGTTTGCTATCAAGCGCTGTCAAGATTTGTTGAACTCTACTGAGCTGTGTTAGGCTCTGTCAGGCCTTGGTTGGCTCTGTCAAGCTTTGTCAAGCTCTGGTGGGCTCTGTCAGGCTGTGTCCAGTTCTGTCGGGCTTTGCTGGGCCCTATTGTGCCATGTCAGGCCCTGTCGAATTTTGTCAGGATCTGTCTGGATCTGTTGGGCCTACCTGAAATTGAGAGAGCCCTCCAGGGCATGACAGAGCTTGACAGACTTTGAAAAAGCTTGACAGAGCCCAACAGAACCTGACAACGCCTGACAGAGCACAACAGGGCCTGACAGAGACTGAGAGTACTCGACAGGGCCTGAAAAATTTAGACAATACCGACAGCAAAATATATAGTCCAGCAGGGACTGCCAGAGCCCGACATAGCTCAACATGGTTCAACAAATCCTGACAGCGTCTGACAGCAAATGATAGAGCCCAGCAAGACCTGACAGAGGCTGACAAAGTGCGACAGAGACTAAAAGAGCTCAACAAAGCATTACAGAGCCTGACAGGGCCTGACACAGCTTGGCAGAGTCTTATAGATCTTGACAGAGCGCAACAGGGCTAGACAGAGCTTGAAAAGCCCGACAGGGCCTAACACATCTTGAAAAAGCCTTACAGATTCCGAAACAATCTTATAGAGCCCAACACGGCCCAACAAAGCTTGAAAGAACCCCAAAGCGCCCAGTGGAGCTTGACAGAGCTCGACAATACCCAACAGAGCCTGACAAGACTTGACAGAGCCCTACAAATCCTGACATGGCCTGACAAAGCCTGATAGACCCTGACAGGGCCTGACAGAGTACAACAGACCCCAACAGAGCTCGACAAAACTTGACATAGCCCATCAGGGTTTGACTGCACATGACAGGGCCTGCCAGAGCCCAACACAGCTCAACAGGGTTCGACAAATCCTGACAACATCTGTCGCGTTTTGTCGGCCTCTGTCAGGCCCTACTGAGGCGCGGAAATGACCATTCAACCCCTGAGATTTTTAAGAAGGTGTGGAGGAGTTTCTGTTAAATGGAGATCTGTTACTGAACCAGCCAGGAATTTCAAGGCCAACTCAAAGCTGAAAGCAGGATCTGCTGTGGGAGAGAAGCAGCTCTACAACAACAAGGCCTCAACATGACGTAAATCAATGGACCTATCAGCAGTGAGACTTCAGCGTGTGGACAGCTCGTGAACATAGATGATATCCAATTAGTGAATGCATGCTTGCAGAGTGGACGCATGATCAGAGATTAGTTGCGTATATAGGGAGGCTTGTTTTTGTAATAAATGGCTTTGCGTGATTCACGTTGAATTGGAATGCTGAGTATTTTAATCACTCCAACAAATGGTGACCCCGACGTGATACTCTGAACAGCGTATCACTACGATCGGGAAAAAGCCTGGAGTGGCCCAGCTGGAGGCGGATCAGCTGGACTGAGAACTGGGCGGAGGCGTATGGACGTTCCACAGACAAATTTGTCGAAGAAATCACCAGAAAAGGTGAGCAGCTGGGGCAGGAGGAGGGAAGAGTGAAGCTCCTCCTAATATTCTCTCTGTGAGAGGACTCAAATATGAAGAAAGTAACATACATAGACTGTTAGTTTCTTGTAGAACTAACGGCTACCCGGCAGAAACCAAGAAGGCTCAAAACTTGAACTTTGGGATGATACAGGGCAGAAATTATGCGATAAGGTCAGCAACGGAGGTAAAGAAGCTAAATCGTTAGCAACTACATGGAAGGTTATAATTACCGCCTTAAAAGATCTTAAGGCTGAACAGTCTGCTGCTGCTGGAGTTTTTGCAGCTTTGCAGCCTAAGAAACCTGAAAGTCACTGTGAAGTTTACCCGGTTCGTGTCTTTGATACCCTCCCTACTCCATCCTCTGTTGTGCCTTCGGTGCTCCTGATAGTTCAGCAGTCCAGGGCGGGGGGAGGAAAAATGCCGAGCGGGTGGCCTCCTGTACCATTGTCCAACCCTGGTGAGAACAGCAAGTCCAAAGAATTGGAGTCAGACAACTTGCCAAAAGAACCTGTGAAAGCTGAGAATGCTAAAGTCATAAACAAGTGTATTATCAGTCCTTTTACCAATTTGTATCTGCCTTTACCGCCTTTTAACCCTCCAACTTCCAGGAGAGAGCAGAAGGAGTCGCTGGATAAGAACTGGGCAAAAGAACTGTGTGAAGGATTAGATCAGCTAACAGCAAGTGAATCCAGCAGTCGGCAATGAGGTCATGCTGAGCATGACGGGAAAGGGGATGCACCTGGGGACTCAGGTTATATAAATTATTATGATGCTAGAAAGTATTGGCGAGAATGTGCACTGTTCCGAACCCCCCTGTTACTAATGATTCCCCAGCATCGTTCATGCCTGTGTTATCTGATGACTGGGAGGAGGATGGGGGTTTGCAGCATTTTCTTGAAAAGTTAAAAGGAAAAGGAGTATGTGTACGTGTTGCCCCAAGATCAGATAAAAGCCATGAAAGACTCAAGCAAAATTAGACCTATGCAATGTAACAGCTATATATAATTTAGGACAGAACGATGGGGATTCGTTGAAAGGGGCAGGTATCCCCCAACTCTTGGAACAGACACTAATTGGCACATCACTATTACAGGCGTGATTAGTTTCTGAAATCCTGAAGCAGTCAGCAGACCTTGCATATCAAGCTATGATAAAAGTGCCTGAAACCAACAAAGCAGCCAAATTATTTACAACTATTAATCAGGGTCCCAGTGAGAATTACATGGAATATATTGACCATCTTCAAGAGGCCATCAATAAGCAGGTTGAAAACTTAGAAGTTAAGGAAGCACCGGTGATGAAATTAGCGGTAGAGAAAGCTAATGTTTGCTATCAACATGTTATTTGCGAGTTTTACAGTACATATTATGTGCTCCTGTGTATTGCATCTCTGAAAATCAAGCAGCTTGTGAAAAAAAGGTCATAGGTAGGCGCTGGGTAGAGACTCGAACTCTTGTGGGTTACTCTGAGCAGTATTTATTGTAGAAGATTCACAGGAACAGCAGCGTTGGGTCACCTCCTCAGAGAGTGACAATCATACAGCAGTATAACTAGTCATTATATAGGGTTCTAACAGGTATTATGCAACTAAGCAAAATTTATCACTGTCTATCACTGTTGATATCTATCACTGTCGATATCCTCAGGTTCCTTCCGTTCCAGTGGTCTGCGGGTTCCACTTCTTCTTTCTTGGCAAGTACAGAACGACAGGTCATCAGGTCGCAGGGCTAGCTTCTTTTGAAGTTTCACCTGTCTCATTTGTTATCCATAGTTCACCAGTCTAGCATAGAAATCAGCAACCTTAAGAATAGCATTTATCAATGTCTTAACTAAGGGTACAAAGCAAGCATAAGGTAACCACGCTCGTGGTTCTGGGTAAGGACTATACAGGGGACAAGCTGAGACTTTCAGCCTTAGCAGCACAGCTTATAACACTGATATAGGCCTAAAATCCTAATTTCCTATTTTCCTACAACAGTCCCCCATTTTCTCTTTAAAATTTCCCAATTTACTGATAACGATAATAAAGCTTCTGTTGATTCAAGAGATTACAGCAACAATTACAAAACATTGACATACATTGAATCAAAACAAAAATGATCACAAAGACAATTACAATGACAATGACAATCATCAAAATCTTCTTCACTAACGTTCCGAGATCAGGAATCCAGGAAGTCATCCGTTGCTTACTCTGATCGATATGCATACAGCAACTGGAGTTTAGCATGGTACAGACACCTCCTTGCGAAGCTAACAGGATGTCTAAAGCCATTCGATTCTGTAAAACAATCTGAGATAGGTTACGCAATTCTTGAATTTCTGGTGTCACTCCTTGATACCAATGCATATAATTTCTGATCCGAGTAAAACTGTTTTGCAGATAGAGCAAGTACTGCGTTACTGCCTCGTCCCCTTCCAGGAGGGCAGTTTTGGCAGACATAAAGGTAAACGGAATTGCCAAAACTCGCCCGAACAAAACTTCAGCAGGGCTGAGTTTAGTAGTAGCATGAGGAGTTGTACGAAGATCCCATAAAACAAGCGGTAATGCTTCAGGCCATTTGAGACCTGTGTCTGCAGTGACTTTTGCCAAACGATCTTTAATAGTGCGATTCATCCGCTCTACCTGTCCGGAAGATTGTGGATGGTAGGGTGTGTGAAAGGCAACCTGTATATCAAGAGCAACATAAACTTGCATTAGAACAGCAGCAGTAAAGTGCGGTCCCCTATCAGAATCAATAATTTCAGGGATACCGTACCTCGGAATGATATCACGAAGCAGGGTCTTAACCACAATTTTTGAATCGTTCTTGCGAGTAGGAAAGGCTTCCACCCAGTGCGAAAGTTGATCAACAATAACAAGAATGTACTTATATCCCATAGAAGGGGGGAGTTCTGCGAAATCAATTTGCAGTTTCTGGAAAGGAAAGTAAGCAGGCGGCCGCTTGCCAGGGACTGTTGTGACCTTTGTGACCCCATATTTCTTGCAAAGAGTACAAGAGTCAGTCAGGCGTTTTGCAGCACTGTAAACTCCAGGCGCTGCCCACAACTGTTGGATTTTAGAAGCTACAGCTTCAGGCCCCCCATGAGTACGATCGTGAATCCAGCGAGTTAGAGGAAGGACATACCTCATAGGCAATAAGGGTTTATCACCTAGTTTCCAGATGCCGTCCTGTTGCGTTGCTTCCCAGCGTTTCCATTTGTTGAGCTCTTCTTCATCCAGTTCATCATAAAGGGCAGGACCAACAGGAAAAGGAAGAAGGGTAGCAACCACAGTCGTAGCAGGAGATGCATCGTGGACTGCTGCCGCTCTCGCCGCGGAGTCAGCCAAGGCGTTGCCATGAGCGAAAGAATCAAGGCGTTTAGTATGAGCAGGAATGTAAATAACAGCAATTTCTCATGGTTCCTGGATAGCGAGCAGCAAATCATGAATTAATTGTCCATGAGCAATAGTACGACCGGCAGAGGTCAAAAAACCGCGTTCTTTCCAAAGTGCGCCAACAGAATGACAAATGCCAAAAGCGTACTTAGAGTCTGTATAGATATTAACTCGGAGACCTTTAGCAAACGTTGCAGCACGAGTCAAGGCAATTAGTTCTGCGGCTTGTGCTCCAAGTGCTGGAGAGAGAGGTTCAGCAAAAAGTACGCGATTTTCAGTGGCAACAGCAAAACCAGTAAAACGCTTACCATGCAGATAGTAACTTGATCCGTCTGTGAACAGGTTAAGGTCAGGGTGGGCGAGAGGAACATCTTGCAAATCTTCTCTGGTTTTAGAATAAGTGGTGACGAATTGCACACAGTCGTGTGCACACAGCTTGTCAGGAATGTGAGTTAACTGTTTTACTAGTTGTTTTTAAGTGTGCCGTAAAACCTTCTCCCTATTTTTCCCACTCACGCTGCTTCCCCCCTCCCTCCCTCTTCTCATGGTTTTTACTTGCAAGGCGGGGTCAGAAATGACTGTTTTCAGTTGTGTTCCTAAGTAATCAGTATTGGGAGGTGTTTTAGAACATAGGAAAGCACTTGGAAATAGGAGAAATATTGAAATTAGTGTTGGCAGCTATATATATTAAATGATTGGGAAAAGTGTCTGGAGAATAGAATCTTGACATATAACAGCTCGTTGCAATTCATGTTGTTTTTAAGGCGAGAAGAGCAGGACAAAAATAAAACTCTGCAAGAGATCATTAGATCATTTCAGAAAGTTTTACAGGCGGAACGGTTTGAACTTCAACAAGGTGAGAGAGAGTTAACTGATAACACACAGGTCACAGTAAACTTGGTGAAGTCTGCACGATGTTTTCCTTATTAACCTGTTTTCTTTGTGGGTATCTGTTTAAGTATGTTACAGTTTTGGTAGGTCTTTGTTATATGGTACGGTAAGTTCACAGACTGTTAAATCATGAGAATCTGTTGACTCAAAATGTGCGTTTTGTGATAATACAGAAGAGCATGAGTAATTTAGTTCTTTACTGCATGAATGTGATGGTAAAATTTTTGTGTGTAGTAGCTGTTTTTTTTCTTTCTAGCATGCAAACTTTATTCCGACATCCAGACTTGCGCAACTCTGTGATAGGCTGTCTCTCATCTCAGTGCGCTGGATTTGGCTCTTTTGTATGCACACCATGTAAAGAATCCTGGTTTTGGGATAACAGTTGTAGTGCACCAGATGGGAAACTAAAAAAAAAGCCTTGCCCAGACCAGCTCGCTGAGGCGGCGGGGGGGCGGGTGCCAATTGGGCTCCAGCACGCACTGACCTGTTTTGTCAGGGAGACCCAGAGGTACCTCCGCCTGGCTGGGCAGTAGGCAGTTCAAATGTGCAATGCAAAAATTGAGATATTGTCTTGAATAAGTGTAACTGTGATCCATCTGCATATTTGAACTTGGTGTTTGGTTTTTATATCTGAGCTCAGTATTTTAATTTGCATATATATATATTTGGTACCATGTAGGAACGAGATGAGGACTCAGCAAAACAAGTCGATTCAATGTGAATCACGCTAAGCCATTTATTACAGAAACAAGTCTCCTTATATACGTAACTATATTCTAATCATGCATCCACGCTCCAAGCATGGATTCGCTAAATGAGTATCGTGGGCTGTCCATGCGCTGGAGTCTCACTGATGATACGTCCGATGATTCACGCCACGCCAGGACCCTGGTGATTGTGGAACGCCCCTCTTTCTCACAGCAGACTCTGATCTCAGCTTCTCCAAGAGGCCTTGAGATTCCTTTGAGCCTGACTAATTCAGCAACAAATCTTTATCTATCAAAACCCGTCCACACTTCCCCCTTTCTTTTTCTTGAATCAGTCAGGCCCCATCAACCGCACGGTGAATCATTTTTGAAATATACTGCAACACAGAACACGTGATTAACAACATAATTACAATTACATATAATGCAGTTAAACCTTACTTACTAAGATCAAACAACTACCTGCCTATTCTTAAAACCTTAATTCCGTTATAACAACCTTATCAACACACTATTTTAATAGATTCAAAATAACCAGACAAGTTAATACAATATTTTCTCTTAACCTCCTAAATATCTATAACTGCGCAGTTTATAGAGTAATATACTTAATACCATCAGCATATACTAATAATTGAATTAATATCTTAAAAGTTATCTTAACCTATTTAAAAGATCAATAGCTTAACCTTAATATCCCTTCTAAAACTTTATCAGTTGCTAAACTTAGATTACTATGGAAGAGATATCTCATAGTTTTACCTTATCAGTGCATTGACTATCTGATCATAATATCACCGTTTTGGATCTCCTGCTGATTGTTCAAATTGCCATTCTCCACAGAAGGTATACCACCTGCTTGCTAATAGGCTTCTAGACCACCAGGTCTGTGAGCATCTATAACACTGAATTAGGATCCATGGTTTACATCTGAAACAGTCCTCACAACTTATCTCCCTTCTGTGCATCTGCATCCGTTGAATCTTTGTTGAATCCGCTTCAATCCTCAGCCTGTAATGACACAAACATAACCTCTTCCCCAGGTTATCAATTGATGAGGCCTTTTTCATTGACTAGTAATTTGACCATAACTAATGTAGGTTATTTCTGATTTAGCATGGTTTTGGGTCATACTTGCAAAGTATTTCATCACATACAATGCTTTTGATAATTGGTTTTGTGGTGTTTCCCCTACTTCCCCCCTTTTTTTATGAAAACAAACAAACAAACAAAAAAAGTTCAGAACCAGATACATACGTTGGATCTTGACTACGGATGTAGGATCGGACCAAATACAAGTATGGCCTATGACCTGATGTTAAAGAATTGCAGGTTCTGCAGCAATTTACATTTATGCATGCCAACAGCTGTGCTGTTAAGAAAACCAGCTATTGCAATTTACAAAGACATAGATTACAAATAAAAAAAAATCAGAATTCAATTTCACAAATAGTACATATACGACAAAAGGATCATGGCCTATTAAGACTTAAATTAATTCCCTGCATTTTCTTGATTAGAGTGACAGTTGGTATATCAGTCTGTTAGCATTCTCATCATACTGTCCCACAATAGCCACAGGTTGTTTCATAGACAAACCTGCAAGTCCAATCTAATGCAGTCAGCCTGTAAAGTTGTCATAAATTCATCCCTCAAAGTTTCCAGCTCCATTTTGGCTGTCATATTTATTGGATATTGTTTTCCCTTACCGGATCGAAGTCCTGTTTCAGATCTATCAGTGTAGTATTTGTTTTATCGAAACATTGGCTGTTAATACTAGTGGAAATACAGCATTTGAAATTTCCTTGGAGATATCTCACTTGCAGCAAGCAGATCTGCACCATCCAAGCAGCTTCTTGTATGCCATGCAACGAAACAGAATTCTCAGAAAACGTTATTTGAGCTTACAATTTACTTAACAAATCTTAACCTAAGAGAGGTATAGGACTTTCTGGCAACTATAAGAATTCGTGTATTAAAACTTTGTTCCAAATTTGGCATTCTATTGGTCTCAAAAAACGGCCTTTCTTTCATTCTCTCCCATGACCTCAAAAACTAGCATGGAGAATTTACTAAGATGTCTCTTGCAACTAATTACCACAGAATAAGTCTATCAACAAATTTTTGGTTTGATTTTCCAGTTTCATTAGAACTATGGGTCTGCTAAGGATGCCTTTAAACTTCACCCTCGGACTGCTCCATTCAGTATTACATCGCTGCAGTGGGGGGAAGAAAGAACCCCCCTTTCACTGCTTTAAAAGCAAGCAGCCAGGTTTTTCCAGTTGTTTTTTCTTTCTATGCAGTGTAGATATAACCAGGGTCACACAGCTGGCATACTGGCTGGTACGAAGTAGGAGGCTCTGGGAAACTTCTCAGTTACAATGAGCTGCACACAGGCCTGGGATGTTTTGGTCTTTTGTTTTTCCATTTCATTCCAGCCATAATACACTTTATATGCAATTTCAAGTAGCTCAGCAATAGTTACATTCCTTAGCTCCATTTACCTTTTACAATTTAGAGATGTCAAAAAACAGTATAAACCAGTATAGCAAACATAAATCCATCATTCTATTTTCCTAGGTCTAAATCAGTTAACATTCTAGCAACTTTTAAATACAACCTCTTCTAAATTCACATCTATCATAGCATTTTAACAATTTAAATGCTTTTCTAACAATATAAGCAATTACTCTAATGTATAAGGATGCATTCTAAGGGGAAGCAAGGTGGAATTTTAGCAGTGGAACCGGTTCCCATTTTGTAATTATCTCCCCAAACAAGATTCTTTTGGTACCAAATATGAATATGCAAACTAAAATACTGAGCTCAGATGTGAAAACCAAATACCCAGTTCAAATATGCAGATGGATCACAGTCACACTAATTTAAGACAATATCTCAATTTTTGCATTGCACCTTTGGGCTGCTCACTGCCCAGCCAGGCGGAGGTACCTCTGGGTCTCCCTGACAAAAAAAATCAGTGCGCGCTGGAGCCCAGTCGGCCCCCCGCCGCCGCAGTGAGCTGCACTGGGCAAGGCTTTTATTAGTGTCTCATCTGGTGCGCTACAGCTGTTATTCCAAAACCAGGATTCTTTACATGATGCGCATACAAAAAGGCCAAATTTAGTGCACCGAGATGAGAGACAGCCTGTCACAGAGTTGTGCAAGTCTGGATATTGGAATAAAGCTAGTACGCTAGAAAAAAACATAACAGCTACTACACATAAAATCTTAACATCATGTTCACGCAGTAAGGAACTAAATTACTCATGATCTTTTGTACTATCACAAAATGCACACTTTCAGTCAACGGATTCTCATGATTTAACAGACTGTGAACTTATCGTACCATATAGCACAGACCTACCAAAATTGCAGCATACTTAAACAGATACCCACAAAGAAAACAGGGTAATAAGGAAAGCATTGTGCAGACTTTAGCAAGTTTACTGTGACCTGTGTGTTATCAGTTAACTCTCTCTCAGCTTGTTGAAGTTCAAATCGCCCCGCCTGTAAAACTGTCTGAAACGATTTAATGATTTCTTGTAGAGATGTGCTTTGTCCTGCTCTTAAGGCCTGAAAAACAACATTAATCGCAACAAGATTCTATTCTCCGGACACTTTTCCCAATCATTTAACTTATACAGCAGCTAACACTGATTTCAATATTTAACAAGATCTTCCTTCCTTATAATTCCAAGTGCTTTGCTAAGTTTTAAAACACCTCCCAATACTGATTTTTTAGGAACACAACTGAAAACAATTATTCCTGACCCCATCTTGCAAGTAAAAACCTTGAGAAGAGGGAAGGAGGGAGGGGGAGGGGGGGGGAAGGGGTGGGGGGGGGCGCGCACAGGGAACAGCATGAATGGGAAAAGCAGGGAGAAGGTTTTACAGCGCACTTAAAAACAACTAGTAAAACAATTAAGTCACATTCCCGACAAGCTGCTTGATTTTCAGAGAGGCAATACACAGGAGCACATAATATGTACTGTAAAACTCGCAAATAACATGTTGATAGCAAACATTAGCATTCTCTACTGCTAATCTCAACACTAGCGCTTCCTTAGGTTCTAAGTTTTCGACCTGCTTACTGATAGGCTCTTGAAGGTGGTCAATAAATTGCGTGTAATTCTTATTGGGACCCTGATCAATAGTTGCAAATGTTTTGGCTGCTTTGTTGGTTTCAGACACCTTTCTCATAGCTTGATATGCAAGATCTGTTGACTGCCTCAGGATTTCAGAAACTTGTCATGTCTCTAGCTGTGGTGTGTCAATTAGTGTCTCTTCCAGGAGTTGTGGGATACCTGCCCCTTTCAACGAATCCCCTTTCCCGTCACGATCAGCATGACCGCGTTGCTGACTGTTGGATTCACTCGCTAATAGCTGATCTGATCTTTCACACAGTTCTTTTGCCCAGCTCCTATCCGGCGACTGCTTCTCCTCCGGTGTAGGAGTTAGAGGGGTAGAAGGCGGTAAAGGCGGACACGAATCAGTAAAAGGACTGATATTAGACTTATTTACGACTTTAGCATTCTCAGCTTTCACCAGTTCTTTTGACAAATTATCTGACTCCAGTTCCTTGAACTGCTTAGTTTCTTCAGGGTCGTGTGATGGTATGGGGGCCCATCTGCCAAGTGATTTTCCTCCCCCCGCCCCAGACTGCTGTATCATCGGGGGTGCAACAGGGGTTGGGGCAGGAAGGGGATCAAAGACACGAACTGGGTAAGCTTCACAGTTATTTTTAGAGTTCTTATCAGGCTGTAACGCTGTAAAAATTCCAGTAACCGCGGCCCGTTCGGCCTTAAGTTCTTTTAAAGCGGACAATATAAGCTTCCAAGTAGTCGCTAGTGATTTAGCTTTTTTATCTCCAACGTTAACCTTATTCCATAACTTCTGCCCTATATCGTCCCAAAGTTCAATTTTTAAAGCTTTTTCAGCTTCTATCGGGTAGCCGTTAGTTCTACACCAAACCAACAGTCTACGGATGTTACTTTCTTCATATTTAAGTCCCCTCATAGAGAGAATATGCAGGAGGAGTTTAACTATGGCTTCTTCCTCAGAGGATATATTTTGCCCCATAACTTCACTCTTCCCTCCTCCCGCTCCCAGCCGCTCACCCTTTACGGTGACTTCTTCAAAAAAATGAGGAACGTCAATACGCCTCCGCCTGGTCTTCAGTCCAGCTGATCCGCCTCCTGCTGGGCCGCTCCAGGCTTTTCCCCAACCTCGGTGGTACGCAGTTCAGAGTATCACGTCGGGGGCACCATTTGTAGGAACGAGATAAGGAGTCAGCAAAACAAGTTGATTCAATGTGAATCACGCTAAGCCATTTATTACAGAAACAAGTCTCCTTATATACGTAACTATATTCTAATCACATGTCCACGCTCCAAGCACGGATTCGCTAAATGAGTATCGTGGGCTGTCCATGCGCTGGAGTCTCACTGATGATACGTCCGATGATTCACGCCAAGCCAGGACCCCGGTGATTGTGGAACACCCCTCTTTCTCACAGCAGACTCTGATCTCAGCTTCTC
This sequence comes from Columba livia, assembly GCF_036013475.1. Lineage (NCBI taxonomy): Eukaryota > Metazoa > Chordata > Aves > Columbiformes > Columbidae > Columba > Columba livia. The sequence goes on along the minus strand of NC_088641.1, from coordinate 21,485,017 downwards.
CAAGAGGCCTTGAGATTCCTTTGAGCCTGACTAATTCAGCAACAAATCTTTATCTATCAAAACCTGTCCACAGTACCAAAAGAATTTTGTTTGGAGAGATAATTACAAAATGGGAACCGGTTCAGCTACTAAAATACCACCTTGCTCCCCCTTAGGATGCATCCTTATACATTAGAGTTATTGCTCATATTGTTATCTAATAATTTTGAGACCACAAAAGAATTTAAGTTGTTAAACTTTGATTTGCATTGAATTTATGTGTTTCTTGGAGGTATGGGAACTAAAACTAAATGCTATGATAGATGTGAATTCGGAAGAGGTTGTACTTAAAAGTTGCTAGAATATGAACTGATTTGGTTCTAGGAGAATAGAACAATGGATTTATGTTTATTATACTGTTTTTTGACATCTGTAAATTGTAAAAGGTAAATGGAGCTAAGGAATGTAACTATTACTGAGCTACTTGGAATTGCATATAAAGTGTATTATGGTTGGAATGAAATGGGAAAACAAAAAGCAAAATATCCCAGGCCTGTGTTGAGCTGCAAGATAAACTCAGTTCATTGTAACTGAGGAGTTTGCCAGGGCCTCCTGCTTCGTACCAGCGATTATGCCAGCTGTGTGGTCTTGGCTACATCTGAACTGCAGCAAGACAAAAAAAAAAAAAAAAAAAAAAAAGGAAAGACCTGGCTGCCCGCTTTTAAAGTGGAGAAAGGGGGGTTTTCTCTCCCCACCACTGCAGCAATGTTGTAATACTGAATGGAGCAGTCTGAGGGTGAAGTTTAAAGGCATCCCTAGCAGATCCGTAGTTCTAATGAAACTGGAAAATTAAACCAAAAATTTGTTAATAGACTTATTCTGTGGCAACTAGTTGTAAAAGACTTCTTAGTAAATTCACCGTGATAGTTTTTAGATCATGGGAGAGAATGAAAGAAAGACCATTTTTATTTTTTGAGACCAATGGAATGCCAAATTTGGAACAAAGTTTTACCGTATGAATTATTGTATTTGCCATAAAGCCGTGTACCTCTCTTGGGTCAAGATTTGTTAAGTAAATTGTAAGCTCAAATAACGTTTTCTGAGAATTCTGTTTATTTGCATGGCCTACAAGAAGCTGCTTGGATGGTGCAGATCTGCTTGCTTCAAGCGAGAAATCTCCAAGGAAATTTTGGATGCTCTTTTTCCACTCGTATTAACAGCCACTGTTTCGATAAAGCAAAAACTACACTGATAGAACTGAAACAGGACTTCGATCCAGTAAGGGAAAACAATATCCAATAAATATGACAGCCAAAATGGAATTAGAGACTTTGATGAATAAATTTCTGACAACCTTACAAGCTAACTGGATTCGATTGGACTTGCAGATTGTTGGACAGTATGATGAGAATGCTAACAGACTGATATACCAATTGTTACTCTGATCAAGAAAATGTAGGGAATGAATTTAAGTCTTAATAAGCCATGATCCTTTTGTCATATATGTACCATTTGTGAAATTTAATTCTGATATTTTTTTAATTTGTAATCTATGTCCTTGTAAATTGCACTAGCTGGTTTTCTTAACAGCACAGCTGTTGGCATGCATAAATGTAAATTGCTGCAGAACCTGCAATTCTTTAACATCAGGTCACATTTGGTCTGATCCTACATACTTGCAAAGTTTTTGTTGATGGTTCTGGGAATTCTCATAAAGCTGTAGTGGTTTGGTGTGAAGATAACAATTGGCATAATTCTGTAAAAATTATTGAAGGTTCAACCCAATTAGCAGAACTTGGCACAGCTTTACATTACTTAGAGCTTTTTAAGGAGGAACCTCTAAATTTGATTTGTGATTTTGAGTACGTAGTCAATATCCAACACACGTATCTGATTCTGAACTTTTTTTAAAAAAGAAAAAAAAAAGGAGGGAAGTGGGGGAAACACCACAAAACCAATTGTCAGAAGCATTGTATGTGATGAAATACTTTGCAAGTATGACCCAAAACCATGCTAAATCAGAAAGAACCTACATTAGTTATGGTCATATCACTAGTCAATGGAAAAGGCCACATCAACTGATAACCTGGGGAAAAGGTTATGTTTGTGTCATTACAGACCAAGGACTGAAGTGTATTCCCACGAAATGGGTCAAGCCATGGCTGAATAAAGACAACAAAGATTCAGTGAATGCAGATGGACAGAAGGGAGATAAGTTGTGAGGACTGTTTCAGACGTAAACCATGAATCCTAATTCAGTGCTATAGATGCTCACAGACCTGGTGGTCCAGAAGCCTATTAGCAAGCAGGTGATGTACCTTCTGTGGAGAATGGCAATTTGAACAAATAGCAGGAGAGCCAGAAGGGCGATATTACACTTAGATAGTCAATGCAAAAATGAGGTAAAACTATGAGACATTCCTACCATAGTACCTACTGCACTCTTTCTCACTGATCAAGCAGCTGGTAAAGCTTTAGGAGACATATCAAAGTTAAGCTATTGTTCTTTTAAATAGGTTAATTTAAATCTTGAAATACTAATAATAGATGTTGATGGTATTAGACATGTTACTCCACAAAATCACGCAGTTATAAATGTTCTACTTTCACATGAGGATTATGGTTGTGCTGTATTAACTTTCTTGATTATTCTGAATATATTTATAAGTGCTTTAGGCAAACTAGAACAGTACATTAATAAGGTTGCTATAGTAAAGTTAAGGTTTGACATATAGCTTATAAGTTTTGGAATAAGTGGGTAGTTGTTTGATCTTATTAAATAAGGCTTAATTGCATTATATGTAACTGTAATTATTGTATTAATCATGTGCTGTATATTGCAGTGTATTTCAAAGATGATTCAGTGTGCTGTAAATGGGGCCTGGCTGGTTCAAGAACAAAAAGGGAAAATTGTGGAGGGGTTGCTGTTAGATGGAGATTTGTTACTGAACCAGCGAGGAATTTCAAGGCCAATTCAGAGGCCGTAAACACGACCTGCTGTGAGAGAGAAGCAGCTCCGCAATAACAAGGCCCCAACGTGGTGGAAACCAACGGACCTATCAGCAGTGAGACTTCAGCGCGTGGACAGCTCGTGAACATAGAAGATATCCAATTAGCGAATGCATGATGGGGCGTGGACACGTGATCAGAGAATAGTTGTATATATAAGGAGACTTGTTTCTGTAATAAATGGCTTTGCGTGATTCACATTGAATCGGAATGCTAAGTCCTTTATTCACTCCAACAACAATGGATTCCAGTTGTGCTTTCTTTTGGTTCCTCTTTGTTGGGGCAACCAATACTGCTCAAGTCTGAATGGCCACATCACATGTTGTGAATGTTTGAGTGGATGCATAAACTGACGTTGCAGCTGTAGTGACTGCTGCATCCAAGTTAGGAATTGGAGCTGCTGCAGAGTCTGTGGAGGGGGGTGCAGTAGTTGTCACAGACATTGTAGCTTTAAAAGTGGCAACTCCTGCCGCAGAAGTAAGAATCACTACAATCCTCCTAAACAGCTTTATCAGCAGCAAAGACTGACACACATTCCAGAGACCCAATAATACCAACAAGCTTCGCTCAAAGGTCCAGGGATATTCAAAATTCCCCAAAGCACCTGTAATTTGCTCTAATGACACAGGCAGAGAATAGTTGGATAGCTCTCCTAAAAATCTCACTCCTGAAACTGAGAAAAAAAAAGGCACAGGTCTCTTTAATTGCTTCTGCTTCTAACGGAGAATTCCAAAAATGCATACTCCCAAAGCATGATAACAATGAGTAGAAATACATCGTGGACTTAACTAAAATCACATAAATCAGTGATACACAACCCAGGAAAAAAGCTATTAGAACAAATTCATCTCTACTTCAAAAAGTAAGGTTCTGCACAAAAACATAAACAAGAAGAATTTACCCCAAAAAAGGCATTATTAAATCTAAGTAGAGTTGCAAGAAGATCCTTTAAAATAAAAAAAACCCTCAAACCACAATCTGCTTTATGAGCCGTAAAGCCCACAGATCTATCGTTTCCCAAAGTTTCCTCCCACCAGAGGATTCTAACTCAGACCACGCACATCAAAGCCCGATGCTCTCTCACTTACGCCACCCAGTAAGCTGTTTACAGTAATTGTCAGATAGTGCTCATAGCCCGTTTCACTCAAAACCCCATCCCTGCTCCGGTGCAATAAAATCTATCATGATATCTCATGCACATCTGAGTCACGGCACCAATAAAACCTGTCACGGTTTCTCTTATCTCATCCCCATACACTCTCTCGCTCTGTATGGTCTTGTTTCTTCCCGTACAGTCTCGTCCCCTGTACAGGCCACCCATTAAATCTGTCAAGGTTTAAGGCAAAGCGGCAATAAACCGTGGCAGACGCTACCTGTTATCGCCTCACTTCCTGCCACCCCTTTCCTTTAGATTGGAAAGATGATTGGAAAGATAAGAGGAATGGAAGAGAGACTTACACTTCAAGTTGGAAGGTTCAAAAGGCTTTTACTAATGCTACTAATAAATAGAGAATATATACAAAATATACAAAACCAATCTTGAGTGCTCGTTGTGGAGTTGGCATCACTCCAGCAACATCAGAGCTGGGTGTGCACAGCTGGCATGGCTCCAATAGGTGCAGGTCAGCCCTCCCGAAGTCATGGGTGGGACTTCACAGCAAACCGGAAACTGGTTGCAGGGATGCAGGGCCTGAGGCCTGTAGATCACAAGCAGACAGACAGGGTCCTCTCTAGATGCCGGCCATGGTCGAAGAGAGAGTGACCCTCGTGATCACCCTCTTATATAGGAGGTATGACGATTATGGGATAGCACACTTCCGTTGGTCAGTTCTAGTCACCTGTTCCATCCAACCCTCCTCAAACATGCCCCTCTCACGATGGAACGTGGGAAAACTTATCAGTCTTTCTTGGCTACCATAGTAATAAATCTAAACATGAGCTTCTTCAGCATTCTGTTGGTCTTCTTATCAGCTCCGAGTACAGCATCCTAGGAAAAAAAACTATGCAGGCAAAAACTCAGAAAAGTACAGCCACCTAGAAGAACTTAGCTGAACGAAAAATCGCTAAAAGAGAACTGGTCTTGTTTTTAACAAAACCAGGACGATCTTCTTTTGGGTTTCTTCTTGCTGAGGTACTAAGTGCCACATGAGCCGGTCACCCAGAAGGGCCAAAAGGACCAAAGGGACCAAAAGGTCACCCAGAAGGTCCAGAAGGACCAAAATATGTCAAGGTGAACAGAAACTAATTTACTTGATCGAATTTCAGAAAGGTTTTGGTTAATTACTATAAATTTAAATCTCTCTTATGCAGAAGTGGGCTATGTGATATATATACTCTGACTGGTTTGATTCCAAAGCACCAATTTAAAGTGTCCCCCCACGGTTTTATTCAGATCTTGCCTATGCCAATTTTCATCCCACCTGTGTGCTAAGGCTGTGACCATAAGAAATACAATTTTCCAGGTTGCACCTGGATTACCCTTCATGGTGCTTTGCAGGCTTTCTTCACTCTAGAATGATGGATCTGGGCTTTCCGTTCTTTAATCTTAACAGCAGTGAAAGATGTCAGGAGGACTTGAAATGGACCTTCCTATTGTGGTTCCAAAGTCCTTTCCTGCTAGAGACTTCTCATATACATAATCTCCCAGTTGCATGTTATATACTGGCCCATCCAAACCTCTACTCCGAGTTCCAGACACGTTTCCCAATTTTGTTGTTTACCCAATGCTACCATAGAAGAAGTCATAATTTTGTCCCCTACCTGTGCAGACATTCCCTTCTGTACACTATAGGGTCTTCCATACAGGATTTCAAAAGGATTTAACCCTTCCTTTGCCCTTGGCCTTGTTCATAAGCAAGAGGGCCAAAGGCAAAGATTGAGGCCAAGCCAAATTCGCCTCCTGCCCCAATTTTACAATTTGTTGTTTAATTAGATTACTCATTTTTTTCCACTTGGCCACTGGATTGAGAATGATAAGGGGTATGTATTTGCCAGTCTATTCCCAAGTGCTGACTGATTTGCTGTGCAATTTTTAATTTAAAATGTGGCCCTTTATCAGAGGATATATCAGCTGGAACTCCAAACCTTGGTATTATTTCTTGTACTTGTTTTAGTTACCTCCCGAGCTTTTCCTGTTATGGTAGGGAGTGCTTCTCGCCAACCTGAAAAGTTATCAGTTAGTACCAACAAATATTGGCACCCCCCTTTTCTTGCAGGTTCTGAAAAATCAATTTGCCATTATTGCCCAGGTCTGTTTCCTTTCCCAATCTGACCCATTTCTGGCTTAGGTATATTCTTAGGATTAGTCTGGAGGGAAAGATCACATTGTTGTGTCACCTGTCTTACAGTAGTTTACAAATTTCCAGCTACTATTTTTGATCAAATGTTTATATAATTCTTCTTCTACTAAAAGACAAACTAAATAGGAGTTAACAACAAGTTTTCCTTGTGGGGTGTGAGCCCACCCTTCCTCATTATATGATTCCTCTAAATCTATCATAAGTTTCTGGTCTTCCTTAGTATATTCTGGATTACCTTCTAAAATAACCTGCCTGTTGGGGACCTGGGCACTTTCTACTTTTACCTTTCACTTAGGCACCAGTTTTGCCTCTCTGTCCACCAGCTCATTTCCTTTTTAAAATTCCGAGCTCACTTTCTGGTGTGCCTTGATATGCATGATTGCCACCTTCTTAGGAAATTGAGCTGCCAATATTTCTTCTGTATGTTTGACATGTTTGTCTTGAGAGTTCAAGAGTCCTTTTTCTTTCCAAATTATTCTGTGTGCATGCACGATCCTGAAAGCATACTTAGAGTCCATATAAAAGTTCACAGCTAGTTCCAGAGCACAAATAAGGGCGATTATTTCTGCCTTTTGTACTTTTAGGCAGACGTCCAGATTCCATCGCTTCATGGCTAGTAGTTATAGCAAAACCAGCATGCCTTTCACCGTTAAGGATATTGCTGCTTTCATCCATAAAGCAGTTCTCAGTGTTCTCCATAGGACTGTCCTTTAGATCTGGTCGACTGGAGTATGTTGCTTCAATGGTTTCCAGGCAATTATGATGAACTGGTTTTCCAATGTGACCACTGAGGAAAGAAGCTAGCTTAACAATGTTAGTGAAGATGATTTAGCCTGATATTTGAGAAATCTTTGTGGGGAAAGCCCATGTCTCCCTTTTGCTTCTAGAACTGTAGACACTGTGTGGGATACTAGCACAGTCTTTTTCTGATCCATGGTAAATTTCCGGGCCTCCTGTATGTTCAGTACCACTGCTGTAACTGCCTGTAGGCATCCAGGCCATGACTTTGCAGTTGCGTCTAATTGTTTGGAGAAATAGGTTGCTGCTCTTCGGTACGGGCCAAGATCCTGTGCCAGTATACCCAAGGCTATTCCCTGCTTCTCGTGAGAGAATAGAAAAACTGGTTTACTCACATCTGGGAGTCCTAAAGCAGGCGCTGTCATCAAAGCCTTACCAAATTCTTCAAAGGCTCGTGTAGCTCCTTTATTCCATTGGAAGTGTTCCTGATCTGTGGCCATTAGTGCATACAATGGCATGCTCTGTCAGGCCCTTTCGGGTTCTGTTGGGCTTTGTTGGGCTCTTTCATGCTCAGTCAGGCCCTGTCGGGATCTGTCAGGATCTCTCCAGATCTGTTGGGCTTTCTCAGGCTTTGTCGGGCTCTGCCGTGATCTCACATCTGGGAATCCTAAAGCAGGCTCTTTCATCAAAGCCTTACCAAATTCTTCAAAGGCTCGTGTAGCTCCTTTATTCCATTGCAGGTGTTTCTGTTCTGTGGCCATTAGTACATACAAAGTCTTGACAAGCAATCCATAATCATAAATCCACAACCGGCACCACCCTGTCATCCCCAAGAAAGTCCATAATTCTTTCACAGTTTGAGGCTTTGGAGCTCGCCATATAGCCTCCTTTAGAGCCTGTTCCAGGGTTCTCTGCCCTGCAGTAATTTCATAGCCCAAATAAGTTACTTGTTGCTGTATCATCTGGGCTTTCTTCTGTGATAGCCGGTATCCTTGGAGCCCCAAAAAGTTCAAGAAACTTGGAGTTCAGGTTATGTATGTCTCCTTTGTTCTGGTAGCGATCAAAATGTCATCCCCATATTGTAGCATCTGTCCTTCATCAGATGGGGCTTCCCAAGCTTCAAGATCTTTAGCAAGCTGATTTCCAAATATTGTCAGGCTGTTATTAAATCCTTGTGGCAACACCTTCCATGTGAGCTGGGTTTTATGTAAATATTTTCTGGCTGGCTTCACGGAGAGAGAGAGGCAAAAAGGCATCTTTTAAATCTAAAACAGTAAACCAAATCAAATTAAAGTTAATACAGTCAGAAAGGTGCATGGGTTTGCTACCACTGGGTAGAGGTCCTCTGTTATTCTCTTTATAACCCAATTTGTATGAATTTCTCTATTACGAGCCAAGAAAGGTCGGTGGGTCCCGATTAAGCGAAATCTTCAAGGTATAGAGAAGCCTTTTGTTTGTTTGTTTGTTTGTTTGTTTGTTTGTTTTCTCTCAGTTGGGCACTTTCGTTCTCGAGAGACCCGGAAGCTTCCGGCAGCCCTTGCGAGAGCAGCTGACGTGGAGTGGGCGTTACTGCGGTGAGAGCGATCACTCCCCCGCCCCTCGTCTTGAAAAAGCCTCCAGGAGGGCAGTGACGTGTCGCTGCCCACCAGGTGCTGGAAGGGGCAATCGGGTTGTGAAATGGGTGAGTAGCACCCACGCTGTGCTACAGCAGCAGGTGTGGTAACTCGTGCACGAGGGTGTAGAGGTTGTCACCTTTTGCTAGTTAGACTCCCTCACCTATTGCTACTTTCTCATACTGTTGCCAATCATGGTCTTGACCAGAAAGAGAGCTTGTCTGAAAAAGACTGTAGCAACTCAGACAGACTGTCTGCTCTGAACCGTGGCTATTCAGGTTTCTGGCTGCAAGGAGTGCCAGAGCCTGCTGCTGTCAGGTGAGGATGGCCAGCATCCCACCTGTGTGAGGTGTGAGCAGGTGCAAGATCTGCTCAGCATGGTTGCAAAGCTTAAGGAGGAGACTGAGATGATGAGGACCATCAGGGAGAGTGAAAAGGAAGTCGACTGGTGGAGTAACTCCCTGGCGTGCCACTTAGAGAGGCTCCAGGGGGATACCCCCCAAAAGGTGATGAACCCCTTGCCCTGTTGGGCAGAGGGAGAAGACCTGAGACAGCCCCTGCCCTGTTGCTGTCGGGCAGAGGTAGGGGACAGAAAAGATGACAAGGGTTGGAAGCTAGTTCCAGTTCAGGGACGTGGGCAACCCCCCTCCCCAACTGCTTTGCTTCCCCAGGTGCCCCTCTGTAATATGTATGAGGCCCTGGATCTTGATGAGGAGGTAGGTGAGGATATGGTGCAAGGCCCAACTATGAGGTCACACAGAAATAGGCAGTTGACCCCATGCCTCAAGACCACCTCAGATAAGAAAGGAAGAAGGGTAACTGTAGTAGGCAATTCCCTTCTGAGAGGGACGGAGGGCCCAATCTGCAGAGTTGACCCTCATTGTAGGGAAGTATGCAGTCTACCTGGAGCCCGGATCAGGGACATCACCAGGACACTCCCCAACCTGGTGCACCCAACGGACTACTACCCACTGCTGATCTTCCAGACAGATGGGGAGGAAGCTGCATCCTGCAGTCTGACGGGAACGAAAAAAGATTTCAAGGCCATGGGACGGATGGTAAAAGAGTCTGGGGTTCAAGTGATTTTCTCTTCCCTCCTTCCAGTTTTGGGTGATGACATGGGAGGGAATAGAAAAATTCAGTCTGTAAACAATTGGCTACAGGATTGGTGCTACAGGCAGGGCTTTGGGTTCTTTGATAACAGCTGGTTTTACAAGACACCAGTCCAAACAGTGATATGTGGGAAAGGTTTATCTCGCAGAGGCAAAAGGATGCTGGGACAGTATCACAGTATCACATTATGTTTGGGATTGGAAGGGACCTCAAAAGATCACCTAGTCCAATCCTCCTGCTGGAGCAGGAACGCCTAGGTGAGGTCGCACATGTCCAGGTGAGTTTTGAATGTCTCCAGAGAAGGAGACTCCACAACCTCCCTGGGCAGCCTGTTCCAGTGCTCTGTCACCCTCACTGAGGAGAAGTTTCTTCTCAAATTTAAGTGGAACCTCTTGTGTTCCAGCTTGATCCCATTACCCCTTGTCCTATCATTGTTTGCCACCGAGAAGAGCCTGGCTCCATCCTCATGGCACTCACCCTTTATATATTTGTAAACATTAATGAGGTCACCCCTCAGTCTCCTCTTCTCCAAACTAAAGAGACCCAGCTCCCTCAGCCTTTCTTCATAAGGGAGGTGCTCCACTCAATCATCTTTGTTGCTCTACGCTGGACCCTCTCCAGCAGTTCCCTGTCCTTCTTGAACTGAGGGGCCCAGAACTGGACACAATATTCCAGATGTGGTCTCACCAGGGCGGAGTAGAGGGGAAGGAGAACCTCTGTCGACCTACTAACCACCCCCCTTCTAATACACCCCAGGATGCCATTGGCCTTCTTGGCCACAAGAGCACAGTGCTGGCTCATGGTCATCCTGTTGTCCACCATGACCCCCAGGTCCCTTTCCCCTACAATTCTCTCTAATATGCAATTTCCCAACCTATACTGGAACCTGGGGTTGTTCCTGCCCAGATGCAGGACTCTACACTTTCCCTTGTTAAATTTCATCAGGTTATTCCCCGCCCAACTCTCCAGCCTGTCCAGGTCCCGCTGGATGGCAGCACAGCCTTCTGGCATGTCAGCCACTCCTCCCAGCTTAGTGTCATCAGCAAACTTGCTGATAGTACACTCTATTCCCTCGTCTAAATCGTTAATGATTATATTGAATAATATTGGCCCCAGTACTGACCCCCGAGGCACTCCACTAGATACTGGCCTCCAACTAGACTCCGCACCATTGACTACCACTCTCTGGCTTCTCTCCTTAAGCCAGTTTGCAACCCACCTCACTACTCTATTGTCTAGACCACACCTCCTCAACTTAGCTGTGAGGATGCTGTGGGAGACTGTGTCAAAGGCTTTGCTGAAGTCAAGGTAGACCACATCCACCGCTCTGCCATCATCCATCCACCTTGTTACATTCTCATAAAAGGCTATGAGGTTGGTCAAGCATGACTTACCCTTGGTAAAGCCATGCTGACTGCCCCTAATAACCCTCTTATCCTTGATATGCCTTGAGATGGCACCAAGGACAAGCTGTTCCATTGCTTTCCCAGGGACAGAGGTGAGGCTGACCGATCTATAATTACCCGGGTCCTCCTTCTTGCCCTTTTTGAAGACTGGAGTGACATTTGCTTTCCTCCAATCCTCGGGCACCTCTCCCATTTCCCAAGACTTGGCAAAGATGATGGAGAGCGGTCCAGCAATGACCTCAGCCAGCTCCCTCAGCACCCGCGGATGCATCCCATCTGGACCCATGGATTTATGGATGTCCAGACAATTTAATTGCTCCCTAACCCAGTCCTCATCAACTAAAGCAAACTCCTCCATTGACCTGGCTTCATCCGGGGTCTCAGGGGTACAGGGCTCCCCAGGACAGCCTCCAGCAGAGTAGACAGAGACAAAGAAGGCATTCAGTAATTCTGCCTTTTCTGTATCTTCTGTCACCAGGGCACCCACCCCATTCATCAGTGGGCCTACATTGCCTCTAGTATTAGTTTTATCTGTTATGTATTTGAAAAAGTTCTTTTTGCTGTCCTTGACCCCTCTCGCCAGCTGTAATTCTAAGGAGGCCTTGGCTATCCTAGCTGCCTTCCTACATCCTCTAACAGCAGCCTTATATTCCTGCCAAGTGGCCAGCCCCTGCTTCCATGACCTGTAAACTCTCCTCTTCTGCTTGAGCATACCCAACAGATCCCTATTCAACTGCACAGGCCTCCTGGCTCCCTTCCTTGACAGGAATTAGCAGGGCTCATTTGGAGAGCTTTAAACTAGACTCGAAGGAGGATGGGGTTGTAGCTGGGCTTGCAGCAGTAGGGCATCACTCTAGAGTTCATGAAGGCTGGGAGGCCCCCCATACCCCTGGGGTGAAATCAGTGTGCTCAGCTCGGTCTCAGAAATGCATGTACACCAATGCATGCAGCATGGGGAATAAGCAGGAGGAGTTAGAAACCTGTGTCAGGGAGGAGATTATGACCTAGTGGAGACATGGTGGGACAGCTCACATGACTGGAATGTGGTCATGGATGGCTATGTCCTTTTCAGGAAAGACAGGCCAGCCAGGCATGGCGGTGGAGTTGCTCTGTATGTGAAAGAGCAACTTCAATGTACTGAGTATTGTCCAGGCACAGATGAGGAGAGAGTCTGTGGGTGAAAGTTAAGGGGCAGGCTGGCAAGGGTGATACTGTTGTGGGCGTCCATTACAGGCCACCAGATCAGGATGAGGAAGTTCATGAGGCCTTGTACAGACAGCTGAGAGCAGCCTCACAGTCTCAGGCCCTGGTTGTGGTGGGGGATCTTAACTTCCCTGCTGTTTGTTGGAAGGACTACTCAGCCGGCCAGCCACAGTGCAGGAGGTTCCTGAAGTGCCTTGATGATAACTTTCTGATGCAAAGGGTGGAGGAGCCAACTAGAAGAGGTGAACTGCTGGACCTCATCCTCACTAACAAGGCGGGTCTGGTTGAAGTGGTAAAGGTTGAGGTCTCCTTGGTTGCAGTGACCATGAGATGGTGGAGTTCAGGATCTCATGTGGTAGGAGCAGGATAGCAAGCAGAATTGCAACCCTGAATTTCAGCAAGGCAAACTTTGGCCTTTTCAGGCAATTGCTAAGGGAAATCCCATGGGCAAGGCTGCTTGAAGGTAAAGGGGCCCAAGATAGTTGGTTAGTGTTCAGGGACTGTTTCTACCAGGCACAAGATCAGAGCATCCCGACACGTAGGAAGTCAAGGAAGGGAGCCAGGAGACCTGCGTGGTTAAACAGGGAGCTGCTGGGTAAGCTCAAGTGGAAGAGGAGAGTTTATAGATCATGGAAGGAGGGGCTGGCCAATTGGGGAGAATATATGGCTGTTGTCAGAGGATGTAGGGAGGCAATTAGGAAAGCTAAGGCCTCCTTAGAATTAAACATGGTGAGAGGGGTCAAGGACAACAGGAAGAGCTTTTTCCAATACATGGCAGATAAAACTAACACCAGAGGCAATGTAGGCCCACTGATGAATGAGGTGGGTGCCCTGGTGACAGAAGACACAGAGAAGGCAGAGTTACTGAATGCCTTCTTTGTCTCTGTCTACTCTGCCGGAGGCTGTCCTGAGGAGCCCCGTACCACTGAGGCCCCAGAGGAATGCAGGACAATGGAGGAGTTTGCCTCGGTTGATGAGGACTGGGTTAGGGAGCAGTTAGGCAATCTGGACATCCATAAATCCATGGGTCCGGATGGGATGCACCCGCGGGTGCTGAGGGAGCTGGCTGAGGTCATTGCTGGACCGCTCTCCATCATCTTTGCCAAGTCTTGGGAAACGGGAGAGGTGCCTGAGTACTGGAGGAAAGCAAATGTTACTCCAGTCTTCAAAAAGGGCAAGAAGGAGGACCCGGGTAACTATAGACCGGTCAGCCTCACCTCCATCCCTGGGAAAGTGCTGGAACAACTTATCCCTGGTGCCATCTCAAGGCATATCAGCAATAAGAGGGTCATTAGGGGCAGTCAACAAGGCTTCACCAAGGGGAAGTCATGCTTGACCAACCTCATTGACTTTTATGAGGACATAACAAGATGGATAACATCATAACATGATGGCAGAGCGGTGGATGTGGTCTACCTTGACTTGAGTAAGGCATATGACACAGTCTCCCACAGCATCCTTAGGGAGTGTGGTCTGTATGATCGGGTAGTGAGGTGGACTGCGAACTGGCTGAAGGGAAGAAGCCAGAGAGTCATGGTCAATGGGGCAGAGTCTAGTTGGAGGCCTGTATGTAGTGGAGTGCCTCAGGGGTCAGTACTGGGGCCTATATTATTCAGTATATTCATCAGTTATTTGTATGAGGGAATAAAGTGTACTATCAGCAAGTATGCTGATGACACGAAGCTGGGAAAAGTGGCTGGTAAGCCAGAAGGCTGTGCTGCCATCCAGCGAGACCTGGACAGGCTGGAGAGTTGGGCGGGGAAAAATTTAATGAAATTTAACAGAGGAAATTATAGAGTCTTGCATCTGGGTAGGAACAATCCCAGTTCCAGTATTAGTTGGGGAATGACCTATTAGAGAGCAGTGTAGGCGAAAGGGACCTGGGGGTCCTGGTGGACAGCAGGATGACCATGAGCCAGCACTGTGCCCTTGTGGCCAGGAAGGCCAATGGCATCCTGGGGTGTATTAAAAGGGGGGCGGTTAGTAGGCCCAGAGAGGTTCTCCTTCCCCTCTACTCCGCCCTGGTGAGACCACATTTGGAATATTGTGTCCAGTTCTGGGTCCCACAGTTCAAGAAGGACAGGGAACTGCTGGAGAGGGTCCAGCGTAGGGCAACAAAGATGATTAAGGGAGTGGAGCATCTCCCTTATGAAGAAAGGCTGAGGGAACTGGGTCTCTTTAGCTTGGAGAAGACAAGACTGAGGGGTGACCTCATTAATGTTTGCAAATATATAAAGGGTCAGTGTCACGAGGATGGAGCAAGGCTCTTCTCGGTGACAACCAATGATAGGACAAGGTGTAATGGGTACAAACTGGAACACAAAGGTTCCACTAAAAATTGAGAAGGAACTACTTCTCCGTGAGGGTGACAGAACACTGGAACAGGCTGCCCAGGGAGGTTGTGGAGTCTCCTTCTCTGGAGACAA